>NC_056739.1:1176592978-1176817978 GCF_019279795.1 Protopterus annectens | reverse complement strand
CTGGCAGAAAGAACTGGAAATTATACTTTAGCGTATAAAATATTTAATATCTGCTTTCGTTAAAACCAACTTCATCAGAAATACAGAAAATGAACCCATCATGCATATAAATACCATCATCAATTATAAAAACAATTAACAACTTAAACAAGTGATTAATTAATTCACATAAAACAGGAAATGACCAAATATGGAAAAACTACTGAAAGGAAAAAAATTTTTTAAAAACACATTAGTATGAAAAACACTGTTATAATAATAATTCCAATAAACTATTCCTATCTATAGTTTTAGACAGATTCAAACTCCGTATTTAAGAAAACATTTCAAATTTACAGATTCATTCAACCCTGGAAAATGGTCTGAATGTAATTTAATCTGCCATAAACATTCACGTTGTTCCACAAAATTCCTAAAATCCCCAGCTCTTCCATCATAATTACATTTTTCCAAAACAGTAAAACTAAATTTTTTGAATGAAGTACAAGAAATAGAATGTTTGTACAAGGCGTTATTAAGGTTTTTCGTCTTAATGGCATAAAGATGCTCCTTAATACGTTTGCCCAAGCTCCTAGTGGTCATGCCAACATAGAAAGCTGGGCAAACAGAACATAACGCAATATAAACTAGTCCACTACTAGAACAATTTAAATAACTAGGCACTTCTAAAATTCTATCAGACGTAGTAATGCTAATGTAAGGACCTTCTGATATAAAACGACAAACAGAACAATTATTACATTTAAACATACCCTTTTTCTTACAACTAGAAAAATTACTAGAAGCGGTGTGTTGAAAGTTTGTTTTCTCCAAAATCATTTTAAGTGTGTTACTTTTACGAAATACAAAATTCGGTTTTGTGCCGACAGCTTTACTGATATCTTGGTTACCTTGTAGAACTTTCCAGTTTTCTTCTAAAATTTTTTTGATTTTAAAACAATCAGAACTCATTTCAAAAGAACAATAATGTCTACCGCTGACTGAATAGCCAGACTGAAAATCACCCTCATTTATGTTATTTTGACTTACTTTGAAACCTTTAACCAAAATTGGTGGAAAAAATCTAACAGTTTATTGAAAATCTCTGTCCCTGTATCAAAAAGAAATTTTTCTTCATATCCCCTGTGGGTAAAAAGATGTACTATGTTATGGAATTCATGTATGATGTCTATATCTCTAGTGGTCATACGACTTGCTCTTATAAATTGTCCCCTAGGGATATTTTTAGTAATATATTTTGGATGACCACTAGAGAAATGAAGGTAACCATTTGTAAAAGTTCTTTTTCTATGTATTTTGTTATGAAAACAATCATCTACAAGATCCCACCACAGATGTACATCTAAAAAATTAACAGCTAAACCCACATCTCCCAATGTAAACTTAAGAAAACAAGACAACAAATTGATTTCACAAATCATGTTGTTAACAGTGTCAGTGTTCCCCTCTATAATAAAAATCAAATCATCAATGTATCTCCCAAAGAAAATAATGTGAAATTTTGTTTTTAAAGAAGGAAGAAATTCTCCCTCCCACCAAGCCATAACAGTGTTAGCATAAGCTGGGGCTGCTTGAGACCCCATCGCAACTCCCCGTTTTTGTCTATAATAAGTGTTCTTAAATAAAAAGAAATTGTTCTCTAAGATAATATCCAAAAACCTACATATTAATGAAATATGAGAATTTTCAAAAAAATTTAGTTTTACTGTTTTGGAAAAATGTAATTATGATGGAAGAGCTGGGGATTTTAGGAATTTTGTGGAACAACGTGAATGTTTATGGCAGATTAAATTACATTCAGACCATTTTCCAGGGTTGAATGAATCTGTAAATTTGAAATGTTTTCTTAAATATCGGAGTTTGAATCTGTCTAAAACTATAGATAGGAATAGTTTATTGGAATTATTATTATAACAGTGTTTTTTACATTAATGCGTTTTTAAAAAATTTTTTTTCAGTAGTTTTTCCATATTTGGTCATTTCCTGTTATATGTGAATTAATTAATTACTTGTTTAAGTTGTTAATTGTTTTTATAATTGATGATGGTATTTATATGCATGATGGGTTCATTTTCTGTATTTCTGATGAAGTTGGTTTTAACGAAAGCGGATATTAAATATTTTATACGCTAAAGTATCATTTCCAGTTCTTTCTGCCAGTTTGGTTGTGTTTTTTTGGTTTCTACTTGGCGATTCTGTTTTTTTGGTGTTTGATTTAGCCTTTGCATGGCAGAAACTACTGACGACACTCTACTGAATATGTCGGTGCATTCTACGCCGACTAGTGGGGCTGATAAAGCCGGCGACTTATTAGTTGCTACACTTATGGACATTCAACTTTCATTAAAGTATTTAGTTACTAAAGCCAAGGCTTCTGACAACATTTTACAAGTTTCCAGTCCTACCGGAACTAGTGATGAGTTGGATACGGTGATTGATCTTTGCGCGTCTCCACACGGAGCTTCAGGAAGTGGAAACAGGAAATCCAACCTACAACTCCGTGGACATGCGGTGGAGAACGCTAGCTGTTTTCAGCTACTTAATTATGAAAGTAACCCTTTCTTCAGTTTTAATCGTGAAAATTCCGAATACAACAGTGGAGAAGTTAACGCACAAAAGGAAATGTTACTAAAACTAATGAAAAGGTACAAGTCTTTAGAAATTGAAAACTTTTACTTTTTAAGATGCATTGATTTGGGAGTTGTCCCTAAGGGGCTTCGTTTTTTTAAATGTCCAAACGGCATTAATGTTGGTCATCCTATGTTCAGTTCTTTAATAGACTTTTTCAATGATGCTGGCATTCGTTTCTTAAAGTTGTTAATAGAGAATAATGTTAACAAAATGTCCTTGTTACTCAATGACATAAAAGAAGCCGAAGATATTATAAAAAAACGACTTTCTGATAACCAGTTCAAGTCTGTCTTTGTATTTATAACTAAGGAACTTGAGCTACATGCTAATGACGTTACGAGTAGAAAAAGGTCGAAACTTGACCGGGACATTTTAGTGTATGACAATAAGACTGCTTACAATCATTTTGTGCCTAGTTTTCGCAATTCTACGTGCCAGCAATCCCGTTCTAATTTTGGTAATCAGGCTAAAGGCACTTTTTCTCAACCATTCAGGCGTGGCCCTAATAACAGTGACAAAGTTCCTAATTTCAGCAAGAGTAGTTCTAACTATGATGCATCTTTTCCACCATTGGTTCGTGGTTCAGTTGGACCATGCTCTTGCGTTGGTACTAAGTCAGATAAAATACCAGGGAATCAGACTATTGACAATGTGAGTGAACCTTCTGACATTGGAAGCGGTGACTTGACTGATTTTGAAGTTACAAGTGCAAACAGCACAAGTAAAGCTATGCCTTTATTGTCCGACAACTTGCTTAAGAAGAAGAACTCTAATGCTTTTGGTAAAAGTACTGTGCTTACTAGAAGCAGGACTTTTTTGGGGTCCAGTTCGTCGGGGGACGAGGCTTAAGTGAAATTACTGATGATTTTGGTATTATTAATTTAACTGATCTTGTGTTTAATACTACAGAATTGACAGTACTGAAATATGGGTTTAATTTTATTCCAACACGTAAGGCTGACTTTGGTAGGACTATTATTGATATTAAGAAATTTACTAGACAACTTAACTTGTCCTATTTAATGTATGACTTAAATGTAAAGAAAACAGTGGTAAACAAACCATCTTGTTATGTTCCAATTTTACATTACACTATCAAAGCTTATGAGGAACTATGTGTCAAAGATGTGAATGTGTTTTTTAAAAGCAAACAGTGTTATCGTGACAACTTAGACTTTTTGGAAAGGAAAGCCTTAAGACATTTAAAAGAACTTACAGCAACTGTTAGGTTTATGAAGAGTGACAAGGGGTCAAACATAGTAGTGATGAAACATGAGAACTATGATCAGAAAATGTTGAACATTTTAGAAAATTTGGCTGAGTATGAAATCATTCCTTTTTTTGACATTTTGAAACGTTTTAAGGACGTACACTCACATATCTACGAATGTTTAATGTGTGGTGAAATTAGTTTTGAATTATATAACTTTTGTGTGGTTGAAAACCCAAAGATTGGGGTTATTTTTGGGATTCCCAAAACCCACAAAGATGTTAATAATCCACCGTTACGTCCCATTGTTTCATCTCCCCATTCTGTCACGGAGGGTATTTCTTTACTTATTGATGCCCTTTTAGGTCCCTTGTTAGAAAATGAGTTGTCTTACATTAAAGACTCTTGGCATTTCTTGGACAAAGTCAAGTCTTTTCATGAAACAAGGATCTTTGATCCTTCTAAACATATTATTTTTACATTAGATGTTATTTCATTATTTACTTGCATCCCCCACACTGAAGGTGTGGAGGCTGTTCGGAGTTTTTTGGTAAAAGGAAAGTTTTTTGAAAATTCTCATATTTCATTAATATGTAGGTTTTTGGATATTTTCTTAGAGAACAATTTCTTTTTATTTAAGAACACTTATTATAGACAAAAACGGGGAGTTGCGATGGGGTCTCAAGCAGCCCCAGCTTATGCTAACACTGTTATGGCTTGGTGGGAGGGAGAATTTCTTCCTTCTTTAAAAACAAAATTTCACATTATTTTCTTTGGGAGATACATTGATGATTTGATTTTTATTATAGAGGGGAACACTGACACTGTTAACAACATGATTTGTGAAATCAATTTGTTGTCTTGTTTTCTTAAGTTTACATTGGGAGATGTGGGTTTAGCTGTTAATTTTTTAGATGTACATCTGTGGTGGGATCTTGTAGATGATTGTTTTCATAGCAAAATACATAGAAAAAGAACTTTTACAAATGGTTACCTTCATTTCTCTAGTGGTCATCCAAAATATATTACTAAAAATATCCCTAGGGGACAATTTATAAGAGCAAGTCGTATGACCACTAGAGATATAGACATCATACATGAATTTCACAACATAGTACATCTTTTTACCCACAGGGGATATGAAGAAAAATTTCTTTTTGACACAGGGACAGAGATTTTCAATAAACGGTTAGATTTTTTTCCACCAATTTTGGTAAAAGGTTTCAATGTAAGCCAAAATAACACAAATGAGGGTGATTTTCAGTCCAGCCATTCAGTCAGCGGTAGACATTATTGTTCTTTTGAAATGAGTTCCGATTGTTTTAAAATCAGAAAAATTTTAGAAGAAAACTGGAAAGTTCTACAAGGTAACCAAGATATCAGTAAAGCTGTCGGCACAAAACCGAATTTTGTATTTCGTAAAAGTAACACACTTAAAATGATTTTGGAGAAAACAAACTTTCAACACACCGCTTCTAGTAATTTTTCTAGTTGTAAGAAAAAGGGTATGTTTAAATGTAATAATTGTTCTGTTTGTCGTTTTATATCAGAAGGTCCTTACATTAGCATTACTACGTCTGATAGAATTTTAGAAGTGCCTAGTTATTTAAATTGTTCTAGTAGTGGACTAGTTTATATTGTGTTATGTTCTGTTTGCCCAGCTTTCTATGTTGGCATGACCACTAGGAGCTTGGGCAAACGTATTAAGGAGCATCTTTATGCCATTAAGACGAAAAACCTTAATAACGCCTTGTACAAACATTCTATTTCTTGTACTTCATTCAAAAAATTTAGTTTTACTGTTTTGGAAAAATGTAATTATGATGGAAGAGCTGGGGATTTTAGGAATTTTGTGGAACAACGTGAATGTTTATGGCAGATTAAATTACATTCAGACCATTTTCCAGGGTTGAATGAATCTGTAAATTTGAAATGTTTTCTTAAATACCGGAGTTTGAATCTGTCTAAAACTATAGATAGGAATAGTTTATTGGAATTATTATTATAACAGTGTTTTTCATACTAATGTGTTTTTAAAAAAATTTTTTCCTTTCAGTAGTTTTTCCATATTTGGTCATTTCCTGTTTTATGTGAATTAATTAATCACTTGTTTAAGTTGTTAATTGTTTTTATAATTGATGATGGTATTTATATGCATGATGGGTTCATTTTCTGTATTTCTGATGAAGTTGGTTTTAACGAAAGCGGATATTAAATATTTTATACGCTAAAGTATCATTTCCAGTTCTTTCTGCCAGTTTGGTTGTGTTTTTTTGGTTTCTACTTGGCGATTCTGTTTTTTTGGGAATTGCAGTCAAACTCGTTCGAACATTGTGAACGGCTGCATGAAACTCTAATGAGCATCACACAAAATAAACAGTACAAACGAGCATTAAATCAGCAGGATGGGAAACGGAAGGCAGCATTCACACACACAGACAAGTAAATGCCGAATTGAGGGTTAATAAGATGCCAACAATACCGCCAAAAAACTGCATTAGACAAAAAAGAAATGAGCAGCAGCAGTAATGAATAACCAGGGCATCTATACAACCCAACAGCAGCAATACATGGTACAAAAAAGCAAGGCTAGTGTTGAAACTCCGCAGCAGCATACAATACTGATGCACGTGGCACCTCACAAACAGAAAGCATGAACTCTACATTTAAGGCAATGGGCAACACACAATATTAGAGGAAAATACATTTATACATAAAAAAATTTGATTATTCTGACCATCAGAAACCAAGAGGAAGAAATCGGCAAGACTACTTTCAATGCAGCATTCCTTTGGCAGCATGGGATGTGGGAAACCAGAAGGCAGTATTTACACACACAAACACGCGTCAATTTGAGAATGAAGATGCCAGAATTAGATACAAAAAAGAACCGAGGAGCAGCAGTAACAAATAATCATCAATATAACCCAGCAGCAGCAAACAAACACAAAAGAACTAGGCTAAGCGATAAAAAGTTGGCAGCAGCATATAATATTGAAGCACATGGTAGGTACCCTCACAAACAGAAAGCATAAACTATATCAATGTGCACTGAGAAACTCGGGATCCCTAAATTTCATGGCTAGGAATGCATAAAAACAGGGGCTCTTAAGACTTACCTTACCAATGAAGTACAAAAATGCAGGAGAAGATGCAGGCAATCCAAACTTTCCAGCAGTTCCTCCAATTAATGCACTCGACAAGATACACTTACAATAAAATGTAGTTCCACATAGCATCAGCTAGTTTTTATTAGGTTAAGAGTGGGCTAGGCAAGGCAGCTCTGACATCACAATGTGGGAGGTCCACTGGCTCTTCTACAGAGCATGCAAATCAGGCAGTGCTTACGTCACTTTGGGGGAGGAAACATCCTGTAACTGCAGCAAGAACTCTGGTAGATATGACATCATCATTTAAGAGCCAGCTAAAGGATTTTCAACTTGGTTTTCAAAGTGAAAGTAAAACAGTATGGAAAGGTAGCAAGCCTAAGAGGTAAAACAGTTGAGTGGATTACTTTTTAAAGCTGTGGTGCTGATGTTTTGAGTCTATATCAACTAACAGGGACTAAAAGAGACAGCTGGTTGAGCAATCTGCTTGAATATCCCATTGTTATCCTTTAATGTTCTTACATTTCAGTAAAGAAAGGCTTGCAAGGAGTTCAAGATATGTAATGAAGTAAGTTATGAAGTTATGTAGGAGGGGAGGGTAGAGAGTAGTAATGTTTCGAAGGATACTGGTAATAGCATATGACTGAGGGAGCATTAGATTGCCTGTTCCAAAATCGTGTATCAAGAGGTTTATAACTTGGGTATACATGGGATGCATGAGAGGGGTAGAGCAGTGGATGAGAGCAGTTAGAAAAAGAAAAAGATGAGAAGCAGGGTTCCTATTAGAACCACGAATGCTTGAAATTTCGAATGGCATATGGTCGATGATTGAAATTTCAAGCGTTTGAAGGCTAAACGTAATGGTGCTTTTTGGTGCAGAATGGGAGAATTTCCCTTTTCTGCACTGAAGTGCGATCTCGGAGTTGGTACATTTAAGTAGGGGGGTGTGTGCAGGCGGGCTTGCCCCCCTGCCTGCACCGTTAAGGTAAGTTTTTTTTTTTATTATATATTCAAACTTTTAAACTTCAATCATATGTTGTCGAACATATGGGATTCGAAGTTTAGAAAATTTGAATATATAATATAGACCCTGAGAAGCATTGTTTAAGGGGGGGTGAAAAGGGATGTATTAATGGAAGTGCAGGAGGGAAAGTTTTTAGGGTGTAATGACTCAAGTAGAGGAGAGCAAAAAAAGTTAGTGATAAGCAATAAGAAGTTTGTGCACAATCAGGACTGGGTAAGTTATTGTTTATGCTGGATTTTATAGCTTGGGAGTTTTAATATTTTTACTTGTTTAGTGATGATGTTACAGAGTTTGGAGATGTAGCAGAAGTATAGTGAGACCTCCAGTGAATATTTTGCTTTAGTAGTGCTCAGCAGAAATTTATCACCAGAACAGAAGTCGCTTGTGGGGTGTAGGGTAATATTTTTTTTAATGCAGGCCATTGTTCAGGATAATATATTGGGTTGTATGACATAACTAGCTAATTGTTTGTTATGCAGTTATTAAGCTCTAGCCGGTTTAACTGTTTTAAGACTTGGCAGTGGTCAGTTCAGTGTGTAGTGTTAGTAAATTTAGCTACTTTGTTGTAACAGGAGGGTAGTTTGGATTTGTGTGCAGAGCTTAGGTTTGTAAAGATAGGTGAGGCATATTAGAGGGTTGGAAGCAAATAGGAGGAATCTAAGGTTTTTCTTGCTGGTTCTGTAAGGTACTGTTTTGCCCTGTAAAGGGAGCCAAGTTTCTGGTGGTTCTTTTTAATTGTTTAAAGAATGCATTGATTAAATTTAAAATTGGCATCTGCTACAATGTCTGGTAATTTAATATGTGGTACTACAGTTTTAGTATTATGTGCAGATATAACCAAGAAAGATAGTTTTTGGTGGATATAATGTTTTGGGGTGAAGAGTGTTTTATTAGGATTGAGTAAGTTTGAATTTTTCAGGCAGGTTTCTATTAAAGATAAAGAAATTTGAATGATTTCTTGTAGTCTGGATATTGTGGGGACTACACATATTAAAGGTGAAATCCTCTTTATGTTGTACTATATTTTCTTGGTGAATGGCAGTGTGAAGCTTGTCTATAAAAATATTAAAGAGAAGGGGTCATAGTATAGAGCCCTGAGAGACACTTGTGGTAACTGGAAGAGAGGAAGAGATGTCATGTTGCCGTTTGACTGTTTGTTGCCTTCCAGATAGATAACCAAGAAACCATTTAATGGAGGGTTGAGAGACACCTAGAGAAGAGAGTTTGGCAAGTAAATGTTTGTGAGATACAGTGTAAAAAGATTTGGGTAAGTGTAAAAACACACTTGTCACAAGTTTATTACTGTTCCTATGCTGGCTCATAGTACTGGTGAATTGAAGGAGGTTGGTGGTTGTGCTGTAGTGGAGTCTGAAACCATGCTGTATTTCTGAGAGCAAATTATTTGAATTTACTTGATACAGAAGCTGAACATGAATACATTTTCAAGTATTTTTGATAGGGTGAAAGAATTGCAATGGGCTTGTATTTATTAAACTCAATAGATGTGCCACTTTTGTGTAAAAGTTTAGTAAAGGATTTTTTTTCCAGATGGAATAAACCAGAAAAGCAATTGAATTTGTAACCATTTTTAAATATCTGATGGGAGTTGGCCATCAGCTAGGGTGGTTGATTTTAGCTTACGTACATGTCTTTTAATGGTGGAGGTAGGTAATGGGCTGAAGTCAAATCGATTAATATATTTAACAGAGGCTGCAGTACTGAGAGGGTAGTGGAAGCATTAATGTTTGTGAGGTACATTATAGTCTGTATAAAATAGTTGTTAAACTTTGTAGGAATTGAAATAGTATTATTGTTGGATATAGGTGTGGGGGTGGTAATTTGGCCTGGATGTAAAAGTTTATGTATGTCCAGAAGATGTTTGGGTTGTTTTTTATGTTTATATTGGAGGATGTTATAATATGTTTGCTTGTCATGTTTTACTTGGCATTTTGTCCTATTCCTTAGTTGCCTGAAAAGTTGAAATGTATTTTGTGTTCTATTTTTGAGTTACTCATTCCAGGCTTTGTCACTGTATAGCATTAGTTTCTTAGTTTCCTTTGTTAACCATGGTGTAGGATTGGATTTGACACTTTTTAGTACATACTGGTGCAGGGATGTTGAAAACTTATAGGAATGTCTCGTTGAAGTGTGAGACAGCAAAGTCTAAGGGTGCATATTTTAGTATTTTCCAGTTATATTCTGTTAAGGATTTGATGTGTGCTTGTCAAAGTTTTTTTGAGTTAGAGACATAGTCGTAAATTATATGTTTATCTTTGATATTGTAACTTCTAAGAGCATAAATAGGTTGATAGTCATTTAAGCTGTATGAAAGGCCACCAGCTGCCCTAATTTTGTTGGATCTATCAGTAAGAATCCAGTTTAAGGTTGATTACCTACCAGTACTTTTGTGGACTGTAGTAACTGAAATAATTAACTGTGTAAAGCCATATAGATTTATAGAATCAGATGGGGTGTTGCTATTGATAAGCTGCCAGTCTATGTTTAGGTTTCTCAGTATTATTATTATTTTATGTTGTATATGGTGAGATATCCAGTATAGTTTATTTTCCACAGTGGTATTGGTTTTACCTGGTTAGTTGTATACGGCTGCTAAACAAAGCATTTTCCTATTATTGTTCTTGATGTGTGATACAATTAGTTCTGCATTATTAAACTGTGGCATCTCCTGTGCATATGTGGTTGTCTTTAAGGAATTCTTGTAGATGATGGCAATTCTGCCAGTTCATTGAAACCAGGTGGGGTAATTTCATTGGCATTTATGTCTTTTCAGCCATGTTTCTTTAGCTATGATTACATCTGGAGAATATGTGGCAATGCAAGCATGTATGTCCTGGATTTTATTGCATTTGTTTCTAAGAGTGATATTTAGAAAGAGAGCTCAACTATCACACAACAATGGAGAAAAGAAGAATCTGAAAGATATAAAAGAATGCTGTCAATTTCCTGAGAGATTAAACTCTGAATAAGTTGCAACTTGCCCAGTTGTGTTTGATGAGTTTCAACTTTATCAGCTTCATTCTCAACCACCCGTAGGATGTATTTTGTATATCAATAAATGTTACTGGTCCAATAAAAGAGGAAGTTGAAAGTTCAAGGATATTAACTTATTAAGACAAATTTTTGCACACTTGGTGGAAGGTGCTTGTGTACAAATTTACTAGGTGTAAAGACTATAATTATGTATCACCATACTAATGAAGGCTATTGTATGCTGCCCATATTGTGCTTATCAGAATTGAGACTTCCTTTCCAGGTCACTAAGCCAGGTACCTCTGATCATTTGTTGAAAGCCAGCATAGAAGTGCTGCAAGTGCTCAGAACAGCCACAGTAGATCAGAGTGGTGCAGGTATTCATGAAGTTCAGCCCCAAATACTAAAAAACAAAAAACAAAAAACAACATACTTCTACATGAGATTCCAAACCCGTCTCAAATAGTTAATATTCAAAGATGTCGCAGGTAACTGCTTCCAGTACCACAAATTAGCAGAGGACATCCACTAGTAAGGAACTTGCTCACAATACTCGTATACATACACTCCGTCAGATATATTCCCCCACAATATTTCACATCAGCATCTTGGTATTTAAATTCCCCCATATACATAATTTGAGAAAAATCTACCACACCTTTTTACAGAAAGTATCTCCGTAGTTATACTATTCTCTTGCCAGACCTCATCTGTTCTCACGTCTTCACTCTTCATCAAGGTGTCTGTCTACTTTGATTCACTTACTACAAATTTCCCATCTAGGTTCCCATATAATATGCTTACTACCAAGTGTAAGCATGGTTCCAAATTATAAATAATGTATATTGTGTATTTGTTAACTTGTACAGAAATGTCATATTTTATTCTGAAGTTGTAGCTGTATGGCTGCATATAAATACTAAATGGGTTGCACTACTATACTTTCTATTACAAGTTTGTTTGAAAAATACTTGTAAGTAATATCTTCACTGTTATTTTAATATTTAAAGTAATTTCTTCATTGTTTTTCCCAGGTCTGATCCTGAAAACAATCAAGTGGGATTAGTACTCCACCCCAGTTAGCAGAATATAATAAATAAAGTCAGAAGATTTTAGTGCAAGGACCATACTTATGGTGCACATGGATAAAGCTGTGATTGTGGCACAGATGACCCATGTTCAGCGGTCATAACAGCCACTGAAGGAGTCAGGTACGTATGGAGGATGGGAGTAAGTAGCCAATGCTGGCTCCCCCATTCTTAAGGAAGGAAGGTATCTTGGCTCACAGTACTAGAGACACCTACAGAAGAGTGGGTGATCATCCATAGCAATGAGCCCAGCAAGACCACTATGTCAGCAGTGTGCCACTTAGCCAGAAATGCACACACGTGAACACCTATGCACTTCCTTAGGAGCATTTACAGAAGAGCCTGCAAAGCCACCAATGAGGAATAAGGAGAGGAATCATTCCCACCGAATGACTGACTGGCCCACTCCCTGCCACCCAGTTCTTGCATCTCGTTGGTGGATGAGGCTAATGAACCTCTACCAGGGAATGGATAGGCCAGACAGTTCTCACTTTGAAAGCAGATTGTCTCAGTTACTGTCCTAGTTTAAGCATGTTGATGTGTCCCCAGGACAGGGAACAAATGTGTTGGAGGGCTGACACCCTGTCCTGTATTAGTCTTGATATGTAGTTTCTCTAGTTGGGGGCTGGTGCAACTTAACCATGGCCCAGCTGCCATCCCTCAATAGAAGAATGAATGGGTCAGATGGCTGCATGTAGTACAGTAACTAAGTCAGTTATGTAGATGAATGGGGGAACAAACAAAACTATTTCTGTGTGTCTGGGCATCTTTTTCAAATGCATTTTCACAGAGGCTTGAAGTAGGCACTACTGGAACTGACCATGAAGGAGAGATAAAGCGTAATCCTCCTTTCCTTCATGCACAATTCAGGCACTCTCCGGTGGGCACTAGCAAAAGCTGACATTCTTTGGAATTGCATCTGAATATATCCCTTTTATGAGGAACAAAATGGAAGCCTATGAATCATGCCTATGCTGTGATTTCTGCAGAGCAGCTACTTATGAAGTAGTGTGACATATATACCTTTGTGGGTCTCTACCATGAGCTATCATTAGTGAGCATTATCAGTAGGTTGCATCTTTTCCTGCAGGTGCATGGCAGCAAAGCGTAGTGATTCATAGACATTCATGCCTCTTGACCTCATTTGTCTATATGCCACAAAAATAGGTATCAGTGTATGTAGTTTTAGTGGCACACTGCCATTCTCTAAAGTAAGTCAGGCAGAGTTTGGAGGCTGTACTGTACCTTTGGGCAGGAGTATTAGAAGGTATTATTTGGCTCTATAGGCAATGTGAGTTCTGTTGTAGTATTACAGTGGCATAGTGGTTAAGGTCTTCACCTCACAGACCCAAGGTTCAGGGTTCCACTTTCAAACATAGCCCTATTTGAACTTGATAAGTCTGCCAATAGAATGCATCCAAAAATGAACAGAGCTGGAGGAAACAGCATAGACTATAGGTACTGCCTATCATGGAGAAGTCATTTGGACTATGTGCTTTAGGCATAAACTGTGGTGTGTTGCATCCTCTAGACAGGAAGATATGGAACACAGGTTGCTGTCATGGCAGGGCTAACCACTCAGGGGTATAACATTAACTCTGGGTGATTTCATAATGTTAACTAATCTCAGCTAAAGAAGCATGAGTATTTAGGACTTGGTTTACTCCAGCTTCTGTTAAGGAGCCATGCTAATGCTGGGAGGGGTTGTTATAATGGTTAAGGTGTTTACCTTATAGACAGAAGGTGTAGAGTTTGATTCTTACATGGGGTAATTGGCTAGGTTTAAAATGGCCCACAAGGGCAGTTAACCTAGTACTAATCTATGAACCTACACAGGTTCATAGATACTTACTAGGTGTTTACATTCTTTTGTCTGAACTTTTTTCATTGACCACTGAGTAAAGCCTGTATGTGAGATTGAAAGTCAGCTGATCGAGCATACTGGTATTTTAAATCTGACGAGATTTCAGTACAGTGGGGATCTGGGAATTTTCCCTTTCTCCACTATTGTGTGATCTCTGAGTTGGCATATATAATTAGTATTGGTTTTTGGGGGCACAATCCTCCATGTGAGACGGGTGCAGGTGGAAGGACACAGACCTCCACATGAGGGATGCAGGAGAGCTTGCCTCCTGCAAAAAAATGTTTTACTTTGTTGTTGTTTGTTTGTATATTTATTTTATTTTTGATAGGCTGGTTACTGAACATTTGTATGCAATTACTTGCCATTCAATGTTTTACTGGGCTGTTAATCTGTGAGCATCTTAAAAAGCTAGTCTTGCATTCTCATGGTAATTATTAACCCTTGTATTTTGCTATACGAATATCCAAAGGTGGGCCAAACAAGCATATGGTGGGGTCATTACATATTTCCCCTATTGGTCAGTGTGCACACCATAACGTCCAGTATCCCTGAGTCATTGTGCTACTGGCTGACTGCTGACCAGTTGCCAAGACTGGGTTACCTGGAATAGCTCTATTGAAATGTGAAATTTGGATATAAAACCAACCAGTCTGCCAAAAATTAGTAATTAAAGATCTCTACATTGATTAGAGATAGAAAGATGAATTACAGTTTCAAAATGGGTGGGATTATGGTAAAGAGGAGACTGGCTATCCTGAGTATCCAGTAGACAAAGTGACAATGCAGTAAAGTCTGTTGGCCTGGGATCCAGAGTCTTCTACTCAAGGTGAAAGCAGGCTAGAAATGATGAGAATTGTGGTGGGACAAAGTCTTTGAAGATAGTGAGGAATGCCATCAGAATTAGTGACAGAGCCATGGCAGTCTGATTCTAGAGTAAAGATGGAGCAAACCTCATGATTTCAACCTATGCTCCACACCTTCTACAGCATCACTATGATGGTGAGGAAAAGAGGGTATTCAGGCAACAGTTTCAAAATCTCCTTAATAAGGCATGACAGAATAAGTTTGTCTTGATAATGAGGGACATAAATGCTCATATCAAGACAAACAGAACAGGATATGAGGATTGCCAGGATCTATGTGGCTTTGGGGAACAGGAATAATGAAGGGGATGCTTTCCTGGACTTTTTTTTGGCAAATGGCTTAATAATAATGGCCAATGCAAGCTTTTTGAAGAGAGAGAGAGAGAGAGAGAGAGAGAGAGAGAGAGGGAGAGACATTCACACAATTAGATGTAATAGTGGTTAACATGCAACTTGGGTAGATATCCCCCAAGTAAGGAGAAGACATTGGATTGAATCACAGATTGCATAGTCACCCTTAATAAAGTGATTGGACCTCATCATAAACCACCAGTGAGTACAAAGCTGCAAACAGTGGTAGAGAAGGCCCTAAGATCAACAGTGAGAAAGCTGAAGACCTGAAAATTTGAAGAGAAAGAGCAGACGTCAAAGAAAATACTCATGGCTGTACACCTCAGAAAGGCAAAATAGATGGAACAAAAGAAAAATGGAACAGCGCTGTGGTTGAGATGCTTGGAAAATGTGTACATAAGGAAAGTTGGTGGTAAGAAGAAGGGCTGAATGAAGTGATAGAGAAGGCAGACCAATGTGACTAAAAAGTGGCTAAAAGAGCATAACAATGGCAAAGAACAAGGTGTCAGGAAACCTCTCAGCTTCTGCAAAATGCTATAGCAGATGGCACAAATGCTATAGCAGATGGCACAAAAAAGCACTATCAGGTTGCAAGGCAACAGTAGAAAGACAACATTGGCAGGCGCTGTTCAAAAGGGATGTCAGATACAATCTGCTTAACAGTCCAGATGACAAAAAGGGTAAATAAGAGAACTCCCTGAAGCTTCTGAATGAAGAAAACAAAATAGAAGCTCCACTGTTATAAGCACAACCTATGAAAAAAAGAGGGAGGAGCATCCCCTACAAAAGTATGAAGTGCAATGATGAAAATAAAGTCAGGAAATGTGGTAGACTCAGACAAAGGCACAGCAGATATAATAAAAGTTGTTGGGGGCATTAGGGGAGAAGGCTGTGGAATCTGTGTGTCATGTTATGCAGAAGGGGGCATATCTTTGGTAACTGGAGAATAAGCATTCTAGTGCTAGTGTACAACAACAAGGGGATATGCACAACTGCAGGAAGCACATAGCTGTCAGTCTTCTATCACTGCATGAAAGGGCTAGACAAAATGACTGGTAAGCAGATACATAGAATAATAGAGGGTAAGATGGGAGATGAGCAGTTAGGGTTACGATCAGGATGCAGAGTAACAGACCCAATATTTGTTGTAAGAAAGTGAATTCCAAGATGGCTGCACTCTGCTTTGCAGGTTGATTAGTGCTCTTCCAGTGTGAAAAAGAAAAGAAATATAAATAGCAAGTGAAAACTAACAATTTAAGTAAAATTCAGTTTCTTACTAGTCACAATACTGCCTGACTAAGAAGAAATCTAAAAAAAGCGAGAGAGAAAATGGAAAGGGAGAAGATAAAACATTTGACAGTGAAGAATCTTGCAGTTGATCAGCAAAAAGCAGTTCAAGTTCCAGCTGTCATACAGGAGATGGCTTCCAGTGATTTCGAGAAAAAAATGAAAGTGTATTCAGAGTTGTTTAAAATAAGTGAGAAATTGGAGGAATGTATAAAATAAAATTACAAAAGGCTGAAAAGAACAAAAGCAGCATTTAGCAGCTATACAAGTGAGTTGATAAAACTACAGAAACTGGAGACTAAACTGAAGGAAAGGCTAGCTTAATATGAGGCTTCTCAAGAATAAATGTTTGAAAATAGTGGAGATAGAAGACAAGGTATGCAGCCAGAACCAGAGATTTTCTACTTCTTCTTCTTTCGGCTTTTTCCCCGGTTAGGGGTCACCACAGCGGATCACCTGTCTGCTCATGATTGGCAGTGGAGTTTTATGGTGTTGAATTGCCAGCCCAGCACCCAACCTTCCACAGAAGGCACAGACATGCACACACTCACACCTAGGGTCAATTTAGAGTGTCCAATCCACCTACAGCATGTCTTTGGGATGAGGGAGGAAACCGGAGCACCCGGAGGAAACCCACATGACCACAGGGAGGACATGCAGACTCCGCACAGAAGGCACCCCAACTGAGGATCGAACCGGAGAACCTCTTGCTGTGAGGTGGCAATGCTAACCTCTGCATCACTGTGGCTGTCCTAACCAGAGACTTTCTACTATACCAGAGAAATCGGAGTTAATAGAGAACAGCAATTTTATTAAAGTACAAATATACAACTGGACTGGTATTCCATATCAGGATTTCATAACTGAAAGGGCACACTGTGCGCATGCTCCAAATTTGTCAATAAGAGGAAGTCCAGACTTAAGGTACTAAAGATGCAGTTATACCAACAAAAAAAAAGAGCTGCTCTTGACAAAATGTGGCAGAAGGGAAAAGTATAAAGAACTGGAGACACCAGAACATTTGTGGAAAATGATCATTCACAGTACATCAAACAGAAAATAAATGAGTTTAATTCATATGCAGTCAGTGGATGCCAAGAGGCAGATGTAAGATTCAAGTTGGTGTAAAGAGTTGTTTTTCAGATTTTTTTTTTCTTGGCACATCAAATACTTGTTTGATGCAGAACAGACTAAAATTAAAATAAAAAAAATGTTTACCTTGTAAAAGAGTGAGCCAGCAAGCTGAAGTAACACTGTTTCTCATTTTTCTAATAGTAAGTTCTCTCTCTCTCTCTCTCTCTCTCTCTCTCTCTGTGATTTTCTTATCAGTGAAACCAAAACCTTTTCCATTATTCCAAAGGAAAATGAATGAGTAACAAAAAAAAAAAAAAGGAGCTGAATAGAAATATCAAGAGTATCTTGGACTTGAACAAGATACCAGTGCTGAATGGTCAAGGTGATGAGGAAGAAGACTAGCAATTGTTTGAAAGTATGAAATAAATTGAGGAATTGTAAAGGGCCATTTTCATAAGATGCATTTCGGATATGAGAACTATGCTTCTGCAACAAGTGGTTTAAAAAAGACTAAAGTTTGTTGATTGTTAAATTGGTGAGAGGATTCTAAAGCATAATTCCCAGTTTGTTGTTAATGTTTAGAAGGACAGTGAAGGAACTGAGGCTGTAACTGAAATGGATAAAACAGTTTTTGCTTTAAGTAAAATGTCTTTCGGCTTTTTCTGGTTAGGGGTCACCACAGTGGAACTTCGGTCTGCTATTTATTGGTAGTGGATTTTTACAGTGCTGAGTTGCCAGCCTGATGCCCAACCTTCAAAGAAGGCACACCCATTTACACACGCACCTACCTGCATGTCTTTAAATGTCATTCGATCGTGGGGAAGACATGCAGACTCTTCACAGAAGGCGCTCCAGCCGAGAATCGAACGGAACAACCTCTTGC
Source organism: Protopterus annectens (assembly GCF_019279795.1). Lineage (NCBI taxonomy): Eukaryota > Metazoa > Chordata > Ceratodontiformes > Protopteridae > Protopterus > Protopterus annectens. The sequence continues at coordinate 1,176,799,605 of NC_056739.1, read as the reverse complement.
TGTGAGGCAACAATGCTAACCGCTGCACCACCGCGTCTTGAAGCAAACTGCATGTTATAGTGTAAAGTAGTTTTGCATAGTATGCAGAGTCATTTTAAATGTGAGATAGGGGAGTCTCATCAGTGACTGCTTGTTTATGCTAGTGATATTAACAAAAGTGTTCTTCTTGACTGTAATTTATACAAGGTATATACTGATAACAAGATAAAAGCTTGTGTGAGCAACATAATGTGATCTTGGTCTGCTAGAGGGAAATGAAAAATGTGAATTTACTAACAGTAACTCAGACAGAATTCACATATTATTCCCCAAGGTAAAATAATTGGGCTAGACTGGATTTTACATGAGTATTGTATGTAATTTAAAGGTTTAAAGCACATCCAATAACTATTTCAGATCATGTGCCAATAAAGACTAAGCTAAAGATGCAGGGTGAATATGAGACACTGGCACATTATACTTATTTGTTAAAATATGAATTTAAAGAATGGGTAGCAGAAATGTTTCAACAGATAATAGGGAAATATTTATAAGAAGTGATAGCTAGGGAGTGGAATAAAATTAAAATGGAGTATAAAATGTGGTAGAAATAAGAAAGCTATATGGGAAATAAGTAATAGGATTTACTTAGAGGGATTACCGAAGTATTGTGGGGGAAGAGGAATTTTACAGAACATGAAGAGGAGCAATTGCTGAGTACTACAGGGAGAAATAAGAAATACATAAGGGAAATAAATAAAGGAAAGTACTTAGAAGGGTTGTAAACGTAGAGGAAGGGGGATTTCACAGAATATGATAAAGAGCAATTGCTGATAAATGGAAAATAGGGGAGTATTTGAATAACTGCTGTTAAGGAAGAATTTTTCTGATAAGATATTTTGTGCTCTGAGGTTATCCCAACAAAGGAGGCAACAGAGATTAGAAAGGGACTCTATGACAAGAAAAATAATTAGATATCCTATAGAGGTATTAGAGATATTTCAGAAATTCTGAGAAAATCTGTATAAAGTAGAGGAATGGAGATATTTGTGGAAAACTTTAACTGTGTAAAGGTTAGAGGAATGTGAGGTTCAGGAATAATGGCTAAGGTAGGAATTATTGAGATAAAAATGGTGATATATAATCAGTAAATCAGCAGGGAGTCTCCAGGAACTGATGGAATTCTTCTGGAAGTTTAAGGGAAGAAAGTAATAAAGATCTGGAAAGATTTGTTTAATAATATTTTCAAAGGCGGGAAAGTACTAGCATTTTGGAAGAATACTGCTCCTCAGATACAGCTTTATATAAACCAATTTCAATTTAAATATAATTTTATGTCTGTACTAGTAAAGAAGATTGTAAATGTGTTGCCAAAATGACAGATATGTATCAGTGTGGTTTTGTGGAGGGAGGCCAAACATGACAATATTTATTTAACAAAAGCAGAGAACAGGCTCAGACTGTAGACTGGTGACACAAAGGTTCAGGAAGAATAGATGGAGAAAAATATAGAAAAGGATTTGAAAAAGCCAACCAACTAGAGAGAAAGGTAGCACCTTTCCTGGTTACACAGCAACCTTTTTGTGGTGTGTTATCTGGGGGACTGAAATTGATAGACCAATGAAAAGGATTTGGGAGTTGTTAATTGCATCTGGACTGGACCACCATGAGCATAATGAGTGAGCTGTGGTGGCAGCAAGTAGAATGTTGGATTATATCCTCAGGGAGATAGACTCCAGAACCAAAGAGGTAGTAGTTCTACTCTACTAGGCTCTGGTCAGACTATATGTTGGTCAATGTGTGCAGTGCTGGAACCCATACAAAGTAAAGGATTATCAAGCTGCTAAAAGGAACCCAAAGGTTCAATTATTTTCTCCTTTAAACTTGTGGGTTTTTTGGGGGGTTTTTTTGCAGGAGGCATGCCTCTGGACCCCCCCCCCAATGTTGGGGCAAACCCCCCACATTCCAAACTTACTCTGACATGACCATTCCTTGGAAAAAAGGGAATACTGCAAAAATGACAGTCTCAGACTTGTATGTGTATCATATATGTTTAGCTTAGATTCTGATATTACTTACCACTTTGCTTTACTTTGTTGTGTAATTTTCTATTTTTTCTCCCTTGCCCACTTGGGACTTATTTTCTTGGCCTTTTGTGCTAAAACAAATCTCTCATTAAATTTCTCTGTTTTTATTCTCTTTTATTCTCTTATTGCCTGTTGTTGCTGTTTTTGTTATTGTTCTGTTATGTGTTTCCTAAAGGCTTATTAACTTTATCATTACTTGTAGGGCTTGTTGCTCATATACTGTGGTCAAAACTGACTGACCATTTAAAGGAGCAGCTATGGGAACAAAGTACTACCTCAAGACTGGTATGACTGCTCTTTGTATGGCTTTAGTCAAAACAATACGTATAAGTGTTCCATTTGTTGTGCCTTTATAGTCAACACCCTTTATAACAGAAGGAATCAACTCAACTTGTACATGTTTCAAAAATCTAATTTAAAATAAGAAAATAAACCAAGAACCACAGAAATACTAGTTCTCCCCCACTCAGTGTCACATCCACACAAAGATCACCAACATGGAACAAAGATAAAAGCCAACAACTTGCTAAAAAATGGTTTATTGTGAAATAAATAGCTCTTTCATCCTACTACTATCAGGACTTCATCAAAGTATAAAATTCATTTAACAGTGAACTATTTAGATAGTTGTTGTAAATCCCATCCTAATTCCTATTGGTGAACCAGTTAATAAATTAACAAATGAGTTAAAATGTTCCTAAAGGAAATGTGAACAATACTGTCAACAAATTCCTTTTTAAAACTAAATAAATTTCACCAAAACACTTTGCCCAACTTTAATGTCATTGTTTCTAACTAAATAGTGCCTGACAAAAATATAAACAAAAATATAAATGTGTAAAAATTTTAGTACGACATATTGAATCAGTAACATAATAAAAATATCATATCCCAAAAAACACACACACAAAAACATTTAAACTGTACAGCTGATAACCAAATATGGACAACCAAGAATGTTCATTCATATAAATTATTTCATAAAAGTCGTGATTAATTGTGTTACAAGTAAACATACATACCAAAAAAGAGATAAAAAACAAAAAACATAGTAAAATGGGAATAAGCTGATCCATCTTAAGTAAGAGAATATATTTGAAGATGGTTATTAATAATTAAGGGTCTTCATTTTAAGGAAACTGGATAGCAAAATATGGTCACTGAGTCCCCATGGTCCAGTGGTGTTCATTCGACATATGGCTGCAAAAAACAGTCTATATCACATCGTCAAACTTGTATAAGTTAAAATGATGTAATATCAAACCCAAAAGTCCAAAACGCAAAAATAGTGAAGCCACGGCACATCGATTTTTTTTACCAGGGGAAAAAATCGGTGGGCTGTTTTTGGGGCTTTGCTATTTCCTCCACTGTGGTGTGACCTCAGAGTTCATATATTTAAGTAGAGGGGTGTGGTGGTGAAGCCCCCCACTTTAGTTTTAGTTTAAGGTTTATGTTTTTTTTTTTTTGTTAGGGAACAGCAATTTTTTTCCCTGGGAAAAAAATGCTGTTCTGTGTGTTCATTATTGTGCAGTTTCTGGCTTTTGGGTTCAATATTACATCATTTGAACTTGTACAAGTTCGACAATGTGATATAGATCCCGCAAAAACAACCATTTTTGTGCCACAGGTACATTTACTTGGGCAGAAAATTCTCCCATAACCTTGAATATGTATACATTTCCCCTCAAAAGTAAACTTACATTGGGGACACCTCCTACACTTGTTCATCTGGGGTTAACCAGGCCAGGGTTAATGGGCCAGCTAGTAACAGACAAGGAGGTTCCTGTAGATCTACAACACCTCTGGGGCCTGAACTGAATACACATTTGAGTGGTAATTTGAGGGATGAACATACTTCATTGGAATCTTTACCCCCTTTTTCCCAAAAAGAAGGGTGTGAGGACGAAAACCAGTTAAAGTAATAACTAATGAAAAAGGTGATAAAGATTTATAACTTTAGCTCCATTGTTTTGAATAGGGACTGTGCCTCCCTTTTTAAAAAGGGGCTCTCATTTGCACCAGCAAGAAGTGGCACTTTGGTTGAGACATTGATTGATCTGAAGTGCTTTACGAGAAAACTTAGCTTAAGTATATTATTGGGGGACAACAATATTACATCCCAAGTGATTATAGTGCCAAAGATGCAAAGTCTTTACAACCCTCCATTACACCCCACTATCAATTTATTAGAGAAGTTGTGTGAGCTGGACATTAGAAACAATATAAAGTATGATAAGATTAACCATATTACCAACATGAGTAATGGGAAAATGAAATTACTACACAAATTAAGTGCAAATATGGGGTTAAGACTTATGAAACCAGACAAAGGAGGGAGACTAGTAGTGCTAGACAACATGGATTATAATTCTAGGATGGAAAGTATACTTTTTACAGAAAAATATGATGAGATTTTCAGAAACAACTTAATATTGCCTATCAGAAAATGGATGTTATTTTGCATGATTTATTATTGCAGGGGCAAATTACAGAAACAGAATATTCTTACCTTGAAGTAGAGTATCCCCGCATACCAGGTATTTTTGGGATACCGAAAATCCACAAGGACATTTATGACCCACCTTTGTGACCCATTGTAGATGCAAAGGAATCTAAGACCTATGGGTTTGCTAAATTTATTGATTTTAAACTAAAAGATGCATTGGAGGACATGGGTCAAATGTTGAAGGATTCCTAGCATTTTCTATCTAAAATACACAATGGCTTGTATAGGAAACAACTCACATTGGTGACTATTGATGTCATTGACTTATTTTTGGTACTGAGAACATTAAAAGAGATGGACGTTGAAAATTTCATCTGGTTTCAATGTACAATTTTCAAACAAAGAATTGGTCTGGCAATGGGGGCGGCTTGTGCCCCATTTTTGCCAGTATTGTCCATGTGTATTGTGAAGAGAATTTCATCTTCAACTCAGAGTTTGGCAACTCATGGGTATATAATGGGCATGACATAGTGATATTTTTGGTCAGATAGTGATGACTGGTTAACAGAGTTTTATGATTTTATTAATAACACCACTGACTTCTTAAAATTCACCATTAAGAAGTCTAAAGTTAGTGTTTGTTATTTGGATACAGAAATAATAGCTAACCATCATAATAAGGGATTTATGTCTAAGATGTACAGGAAGCCCACTTATTCTAACACCTTCCTTTATACTAATAGATGGTACCCATTACACCAAAAAAGAGACCTAGTAAAAGGGCATTTAATAAGGTTAGCCAGAATGGTCTCTGCCCTTGAAGATTTTTATCTTGAAGGGGAGAAGCTAAAGGTGATGTTACTAAATAGGGGTTACCCTGTAGGCTTCTTTGATAAGATATTTAAGAAAGTTTATTTCAAAAGAACTAATGGTACCTATAAACCCCTCCTAGGTACTGTTTTCCCAGTTTTATAGGGAAGAAGGTGAATTCTGAAAAAAATCCAAAATTTCAAAAATGGTCTCATTATTACTTATAATACTGAAGCTGAAAATATTAGACATATTGTTTTTAATAATTGGAAAATATTTGATACAGGGGGAATGGATAGAGAAAAGTTGGGAGCAGAAATGGTTGTTATTTACAGAAGAGATAGGAATGTAAAAGTTTTTTTGACAACCACGGATTATGGTGGTAACCAAAATGGTAGAAATGGCCAGATGACCAAGTGTGGGAGGTATCCCCAATGTAAGTTTATTTTTGAGGGGGAATGGATATATATCCAAGGATACAAGAAAATGTTCTGCCTGAGTAGATGCACCTGTGACAGGAAAATGGTTGTTTATGCGGTCATATGTCAAGATTGCCCCTCCTTCTATACAGGAAAAACAGAAAGAAGATTAAGGGAGTGGATGTATGAGCACAGGGGAGACATTAAAAATAAGAATCTGGCTAATGCCCTATGGAGGCACGATAAGAATCAATGCCATAGATTTAAGTTTTTTGTTATAGCAGTAATAGAAGACAATAAAAGGGGAGGACCTATTATGGTCAGGTTAGAAGGCAAAGAAACAGAGTGGCAAATAAGAATGAATGCCACTAGACCACTGGGGCTCAATGGCAATATTTCCCTATCCAATTTCCTTAAAATGAAGGCACTTAATTATTGGTGAACACAGCTGCCTTCCAAGCAGTTGACCTGGGTTCGATTCTTGGCTGTACATTTTAGTTCATGATACCACATATACAGAGCCTGTGGACATAGCTAACCTGTTAGCTGACAGGTTCTGTGAAAACTTCACTCTGCTGTCCCCATGACACATGCCCCATGACATCTCTACCACCTGTCCTCTACCTTCTATCTCTAGAATAAATGCCCTCTCTAAGGTCAAAAACACAGCATCTATGGGACCTGATAACATCCCAGGTTACGTCCTACATGGGCTCAAACAAGAATTAGCAACAACACTGGGTACTCTTCTCAATCATAGTCTAAGCACCAGCTTCATCCCAGCTGAATGGAAAACGGCCACCATTATCTCCTTGCACAAAGGTAGTGCTTCCACTGATCCTGGCAACTATGGACTTATTAGCCTGACTAGTCTTTTCTGCAAGGCCATGGAGCAAATCATCATGGACCTTATCAACAAAGATATAGGTAATCTCCAAACACTTGACCCTTCTCAGTTTGGATTTGTCAAAGGAAGATCATGCCTGTTAAACCTGGTGGACTTCTTTGAGACACTCACCAAGGCCCTGGATGAGGGGAAATCTGTGCATACAGCCTACCTAGACTTAGTCAAGGCTTTTGACACTATCCCCCACTCAGGCATCATTGACAAACTCACCCAGCTAGGTTTCAACCCTTATATTGTTAGATGGGTCACTAATTGTCTCACTGATAGAACCCATAGCCAAATAGGGGAATCTACCTCCAATAGCAGACCTGTAACCAATGGTGTCCCACAGGGATCAGTCCTGGGACCTCTACAGTTTGGAATCTAGTTCTCTGAAGTACAAGTAAAAAGTAAAGGTCTGTGACTGACAAAGTTTGCTGATGACGGCAAACTGGGAGCGGTGACAGAATCTCCAAATGATGTCAACATGCTACAAGAGGGTCTTAAACAAATGATTAGTGCCAAATTCATAGCCTTAAACTCAATGCAAAAAATGTATTATCATCCTTTTTAGTAAATGCGATGTTCCTGCTAACTAACACATCAATAACAACACCCTAAGTACGCACTCAGTGGTGAGAGACATGGGCACACAGGTTGACAGCAACCTTACCTTTGATCACCATGTCTCCACAGTGGTAAGAGTAGCATTCTATATTGCTCATTTCATAAATAAGGGCATTGCATCCAGGAAAAAAAGAAGTTATAATCTCTGTACTATTCCCTCATCAGGCCACAACAATTGGAGAGACCACAAAGGTTCCTCACAAGGAAAATTGAAGGTGTTCAGCATCTGCCCTATGTTGATCATTTGAAATCACTGTCACTTTATTCTGTTTCATTCAGACTACTCAGGGGTGATCTATGCCTTACATATAAGGCAATCTTTGACCCTGCTTTACTGGAAATGCTGCATTTCCACAAGTCAAATGGTACACGGGTTACTCGCTCAAAAGATCTTAGCCTGGTATGTGACATTAATGGAACCTGCTGGAGGGACAGATTTGTCTCCCAGAGGTTACCATGCCTTTAGAACAGACTTCCACTTCATGTCAAACAGAACACTTCATTGGCCCTCTTCAAATGCAATCTGGATGATTGGATGGGTAACCATAAATTCACCCCAGAGGTTCCACCTGTGTTTCTCCTGGACAGGGGCAATTGGTGCTGATTGTGGAATTAGCCTAGTAACTTCCTACGATCCTATGATCTTCAAACATATTCTCTTACTTAAGATGGATCAGCTTAGTCCCATTTTACTATGTCTTTTATTCTTTATTTCCTTTTTTTGTATGTTTACTTATAACATGATTAATCAAAGATTTTATGAAATGATAATTATTTATATGAATGCTTTTGGTTGTCCATGTTTGTTTATCAGTTGTTTAGTTTAAATGATTTTTATGTGTGTTTTTTGTGATATTATATTTTCATTATTTTACTGTTTCAATTTATCATTGTACTAAAATTATTTACATATTTATATTTTTGCCAGGCAATATTTAGTTAGAAACAATCACGTTTTTCTCAAAGTTGGGCATAGTGTTTAGGTGAAATTTATTTGGTTTTAAAAGGAATGTGTTGACAGTATTGTTCACATGTATACCCCTTTAGGAATGTTTTAACTAATTTGTTAATTGATTAACTGGTTCACCAATAGGAATTAGGATGGGATTTACAAAAATGATTTAAATAGTTCACTGTTTAATTAATTGGATACTCTGATGAAGTCCTGATATTAGTTGAATGAAAGCACTAAGTTTTTTTCACAATAAACAATTTTTTAGTAAGTTGTTGGATTTTAACTTTGTTCCACATTGGTGATCTTTGTTTGGATGTGACATTGAGTGAGTGGAAAAATCTATTTCAACCCAGGGCCAATCATGGCAATCTAAGTCTTTGGATCAGAAACCCTCAACTTCTACTTTTAACTCATCAAAACTGAAACTATTGGCTTTGGCTTTGCATACCTCCAAACCCCGGGAGAAGTCCAAACCCGCTAAGGCCCTTAAACCTATTATGTTGCAGCCTTCCTCTTCAAGTCCTTTATCTGAACAACTGAACAAGGAAGAAAATGCAACAAAGATTATTTCAATGTTGTTGGATTAAAGTCTTCAGTACTATATCTCCCTACATTGAGTAGCTTAGCAGATAGGTGTCTATAATCATGACCAAAAAACTGGCTTCTCAGACAGTTTTTCCTGTGCCATTCTTCTCTTATTTTGATGACTACTACTACAGGTTTGTGGATACTCTTTTAAGAGAAAAGAAAAAAATGTTCTGCTCCTTCCTCATCTAGTTCCATGAGGGATCTTGGTGGTTCAGATGCCTTCTTCCCATACTTTGGTTTCATAGCTTGTTGGCATCATCACTTATAGCGTCAGTGCCAGAGCCTTTTTCAGTATTTAGTCCCACACCCTTATCAGTACAAAGTGTTGCATTATCATCTTTTCCTTGAGCATCAGTGGTTTCATCAGCTTTGATTTGGGTGCTGCTAGACCTGTCATTCCTGATGCACAACTAAACCAGCCATCACCAAGTGAAGCACAGCTCACATCTGAAGTTGCACCTGAGCACAATTGTTACTTGGCCTCATCTCCACAGAACTGATTTAGCTCTGTAAAGAACTAAATGTATTTGACAATACAGTACTTCAACATGGTCCCGTACAATTGAACCAGCCATCACCTAATGAAGCTCAGCTCGCATCTGAAGGATCATCCAAGCACAGTTGTTACTTTCAGCCCTTGGCTTCATCTCCATAGAGCTGATTTAATTGTGTAAAGACTTGATTGTGTATGGCAGTGTGAACAGAGTTTCTGTTTGTTACCCTATTACTAGAAACAATTCTTTAAAAAAAAATAGAATAGCAACTCAGTACTAAATGCCATTGTCAGATGGAGCCAGCAAACAACATCTCCCTCCAAGAATCTCAAGGACCTGTACATTATACTCTATTTTCCTCCACCTGGAAGTCTTCACAGCAAGGTCTGTACTGCCACTACTGGCCGACTGATCCACTGTATTGTGAAACAAAAATTGTTCTTATTCTTGAAAAGGAGTGGCCTCTTCACCCTGACAAAACTGGTGGACCAGCACTTACCATTTTGGAGTCCAGTCTCAGCTCCAACATTGCATAGATTGTTTCTAGAGCACAGAAGTTTTGCATCTTCCCACTGGGGTCTATTGAATTGACTTCTCATTGGACTGTACGACCATTGTGCATTAAAGGCTCCCTATGCCCTTTTTTGCTAGGGACTACTGCATTTGGCTTCCCATTGGTCTCTATGTCCAATGATTCATTAAACAATCCTCAATTTTGCTCTTTACCAAGATTCCAATGGTAACTTGTTTCACAAACATAAGTGCACGCTCATTAATTTGTCAAACTGTCCTCTGTACCAGTAGACAATCTTCTGGGTATCCCAGCAGTATTACTGACAGTAAATGCTAAAATTCTTGTTCTAGTAGTAGTCGCCAATTTGTGAAAACCTACTAAGAAAATAGTCTAGAGCTTATGAGAAGTGACCGAGAAATGAACCTAAATCTTCAATTTCATGCCACCTAAGTTCTGTTCTCCTTAAGCGTCAGAAGCACTGACTTATTCTCTATACAGCCAAATGTATGATATGTTCTATAGCTTTTGTTAAATGTTCTAATTTGCTCTCAGCTTATTTTATTTGTACTTAAATGCTCTGGCTGCCACATTTGTTGAAAATCACTGTAACCTTCTCTGCCATTTATTGTACTTGTTACTAGATTTAAATATTCACTGCTATATGTGGTCAAGTCATGACTGTAAAAAAGCCAACAGACCAGCTGGCCTACCTGATAAACAGCAATAAAAATACATTCTGAGTCCACACAGCTTATTATATTGCCTGCACAACATTAAAAATGTACAACATTAGTCTCCTCAAAATACCTGCAATTGGTTAAGAACAGGTTTTACATATTTAGAAATGTATTTTATATATGTAATTGCATTTTATTAACTGCTTGACAGTGATCCTGAATGATTATTGCTAATATAAACACTAGTGTAATGACCAACAGTGCTTCCTTTGCTGCTTTCTGACCTGTACTCCAAGTCTAAATTGCATGCTAACCTTTCATCCTTTTTTCCATTGTAGTCCTGCCTTCTCTACTGCCTTTCTGCCCTGCACTCAAATTCTGACTCCTGCTACAGTATCCCTTCTGTCTTGTTGCCCTTATATTACCTTGTGTGCTTTCTTTAGTTATTGAACACTCCCTATCTGTCATATTGTTTGTTTCTTTTACCCCACCAACTACCTAGGGCTCTGCTCTTCCAATTTCCTTATAGAACATAGACCTTGTAGTTTTCATCTACTTCTCACCCTATACTATACCAAAAAATCCACTTGCTATTTTCATACTCCAAGTAGACTCTAGAGAATCTTTCCTCAGGTAGACAGCAAATGTCGGAGGTGTGACAGGGGAGAAAGAGGTACTTGAGAAAATATTTTCTGGGAGTGCAGTGGGTAGGCAGACTTTAAATTTCTTGTGGGAGGCACTGTAGGAGAAGCTGGGTGGGCAGATTGGTGTGACGAGGGAGATGATTTTTCTGAGCTATGATACAGAATCAGAATTGCTTAGACATGGTAAGGCCTTGCTGTGTTTAATTATGGTGGCTGTCAACAAAGCAATTACTAGAAAATGGAAATCAAAATATAAACCAACTATATTAAAAGTAGTGAATATAGTAACAGAGATAAAACAACTGGAACTGAGATCTTTAGAAAAGGATAGGAGTAAACTACATAGGAAAAATGGGAATTGTGGGAACAATACATACAGGGGACGAATGAGGTTTAAAAGAAGGCAGGACTTAAATGACCTATGTAATGTTTGACTGAAAATGATTGGGTAGATTATAAGTGATGCATAATGTTTGCAACTGGAAGTGTGTCAGTGTGGTTTGTGACATAAAATGCTTACAACTAGGATTGTGTCAGTGTGGTTTGTTTTCATTTATGTAAATGTATTATTGCTTATGTCGTAAGTGGTGGACCCGCGGTAGTGGTGCTGCGGTAGCATTGTCACCTCACAGTAAGACGCTGTCCAGTTCGATTCTCAGCTAGAGCGTCTTCTGCGTGGAGACATGTGTGAATGGGCGTACCTTTGTTGAAGGTTGTGCGTCAGGGCTGGTAACACAGCACGTAAAAATCAACTACCAATCATTAGCGGACCGGAGTTCTGCTGTGGCGACCCCTAAAAGCCGAAAGACACAACAACTTGTTTAAAAAAAAGTGGCAGGAATTGAATCATTTATGTAATGTTACTTTGGTTATATGATATATAGCAATATATGTGAAGTATATTTGTTAATATTAATTTCTTAATACAGTTTGATTACTTTTGTATAAATGTAAATTTGCTTATGTCACAATTGATAATTCAATGAAAGTGTTTAAAAAAAATCTGCTCCCTTTCATTGCTTTACTTTCACCCATATGTCTTACCTTCCATCCTCTACCCATATTTATTCACTCTGTCATGTACAGTAGAACAAATCACAAAATTCCTGTTTTCCCACTTCCTGTCTTCTACCCTCTCTTATTTTTTACAGCAAAATAATCTGCAAAATTCTGTTTGCCTACTTCACATCTTATATCTGTTCTGCCACCTGCTTTGGAATAAACTGTAGAAATCCTGTTTTTCTACCCATTCAGATTCCCTCTTTGCTGCCTACAATGGACTACTATCATCTGTATTTAGTGGTTACTCTCTAGCCTGTACAGCTCACTGTCCTTTACTCTTGCTTTCCCTCTACCATCACACTTACCATCTGAACTATCTCTGCTGCTGTTAGCCCTCTCCAGTCTCACTGATATTTGATTTCTACATACCATATTGCTTCTATACCTACCATCTGTACCATCTGCTCTGCTGTTTGTCCACTCCATACTCCACCGTGCCTTCTGTTTTCAGTCCCATCCCTTTTTACTTGCTCCTACACCTTTTTTTGCTAAACTCCTTATGCATTCACCTGTTCCTATACCTTTAACAATGCTCCAGCCATATATGTTTGTTCTTGCTCCTTTTCATATGCACTTAAACACAGCATGTTTCCTCCTAGTTGTCCTTTTCCATTACTGCTATTACTGCTGACCACGAATATGGCAGCTCTTTCATGGTTCTCTAGTTCCTGCCCTAACTCTACAGTTTCTGGTCACTCTCATTTTTAAAAGCTAAGGAACAGTCTATCTTTTAAGAAACTGTTTCTTTCATTTCATCCTCAGATTGTTCCTGCCAGTGTCTAACCTGCACCGTTTCCCCATACACCACCCTATCTTATCCCAATGCAACACACACACCCTCTACATTTAAATACTCCATTCCCATCCTTCAATCTCACCATAACCAGTCACACACACGATTAAATCTTGCACTTCAGAGACCCTACCCATTTACCTTATTCCCATCTTCCTTATCTTCCAACTCCTTAACTCAAATTTCCTCCTTCATCTTAAGTAACACCTCTTCTTATACTGTTGACACATTTAGCATCTTTCCATACGCACATATTCCAATCACTTACCCCACTCATTTATAAAAAGGGAGGATTCATACTTCCTCACGCTGCCAGTTTTCCATTGACCCCACAAATTTTCTCACTCCTGCATTTTCCTCTCTAAGATTTAGTCTTGCAAAAAACCCATATTCCTTAAATGTAGCTTGAAACACAAAATGGAATGCAAACATCTGTTTCAATATAACTGTCTCCCACAGCCACTTCACCTGCATAGCGATATACAACTCTGGCACAACTTGCCCCCCCCATAAAATTAATAATTTTCTAATAAACTCACCCCATTATGAATACCACTCCCACCACAAAACACTCCAGTCTACAGCTGTTTAATATAAACCTAAATTAGAAGTATCTGTAATACACTTCCATGAACTTCCATGCATTGCTAGCTCTCCACATCACAGATATTGTTATAGAAACTGAATCTTGGTTAAAACAAGAAATAATATATGACAAGATTGCCCCACCAAGGTATTTCATACTAACACTATACAGAAAAAAGGGGTGTAGCTATAGTCTACAAAATACAGTTGAACTTCCATATTCCTCCTACAGCCCCCCTAAATGCAGTAATGCAGAAATCCTCATCTATTCACTCAAATTTAACTTCCACATATTTATATGTGTACTAGGATTTACATACCACAAGGTAACAATATATAAACAGTTGAAGAACTTCTGTGCTGGTCCACATCTAACATCTCACATACAACAATAATATTAAGTAACCTCAGCATCAACTGGCAGTATATAAATTCAAGCAATCCAAATAATGCCATAAATTAATTTTGATTTACTGAGCTCATTACACTTACTGTTGACTTCCAATATTGAGCTTCCACCTATGCTTATTATGTCTTTGCACCTTTTTTATGACCTAAGAAATGCATTGTCTATTTAACTATGTTTGTAAATGTTGACTGTATGTAAATTTGATTGTGAATTGTAAATTCTGATTGTATGTATATCTATATGTGGAGCTTTTCTTCCCAGGCCTCCACTGAAAATGGCCTCACTTCGGCCTAGTGGACTTTCCTGGTAAACAAATGAAAATAAAATAAAATAAAATAAAATAAATTACTACCTCCAGTCAATACAACAAAAATGGTAAGAGAATCGATGTCAATGATTGGATCCTCACTTTAAGACCAGCTAAGATTATCTCATGTGACTTCCTCTAAGTGACCATTTCCCTATCTACACAATCACAATCGACTCATGTTGACCAGAATTTATCACAGGAATAGTTAAGGTGAGTTGAAATCAAAGAATGAAAATTTAATAATGGTAGCCCAGGATACTGGACTACATTGCTTTACAAAGTCCATTGAACATGTGGGAGAAACATATAAATGTAAGTTCTGTAAAAAATAATTTGAAACAGTTGCAAACCTTGTTGCTGGATGTGATACACTCATGACAGATGGCCTGTACACTGAAAGGCATAATATTGTGGCAAGATTGCTGCACTGGAGATTGTGGAAACACTACAGTATAGAAGCATTGAAAATATGAACCACAAAGTATTATAGAGCATGAAGTATACATTACATGAGATCACCCATTACCACCAATTCAGAAAGTAGATGTGAGAAATCCCACTACAGTTGTCCATGAAAATGATAAAAGTAGCACTGAACATTGAAATTGCTACACCTAGCAATTATAGCGTCTCATGTTATAAAATGTCAGGATTTGCAGGCAGAAATGAGAGGAATGTGGAAGAAAGATACCCAGGTAGTTCCAATAGTAGTAGGAACAATGAGTTTAATAAAAAAAATCTACAGTCATATTTAGATATGTTACCGATACATGTAACTCCATATGAATTGCAGAAGGTGTCAATTCTGGGCACACTGTAGGTGCTGCAAAGAGCACTTTTGGCTAACATGTACTTTTATTGTATCTTGACTTAGGAATGGGGTCAATTCCCCGTCTTGGCAGTAGAAACTCAAAAGATCTGGAGAAATTAAACGGGGATAAAATATTAGAATTTGCAGGCAGAAACAAGAGCAATGTGGAAGAAAGATACACAGGCAGCTCCAATAGTAGCAGGAGCAATGGGTTTAATAAAAAAGAGAATCTACAGTCATATTTAGATATGCTACCGATACTTGTAACTCTGTATGAGTTACAGAATGAGTCAGTTCTGGGCATATTGCTGGTGCTGTGAAGAGCAATTTTAGCTAACGAAAGGTTGAAACAATACTAATTTCATGAACTTTAATTATACCCTGACCTAGGAATGGGGTCCATACCCATCAGACTACAAGAAACCCAAATGATTTGGAGAAATTAAACATGAATACTATAGCTCTATACAAAATTATCTTCATTACAAGCATGTATGCAAGCTAACCTCCTTCAAAAGATAACCATCTCCAGCTTAAAATCATGTGACTGGAACAGTCTGAAAACTGTCCCACTAGATGAGGCCATTCCTGTCCTCAACTCCTCCTTTCCTAACATCTTTGAATAAATATTCTCCTCTTAAGAATAAAATGGCCAATGCCAATACAACTCATTGGATCTCCAAACATACTAAAAAAACTTATCAGAGATATGGACAGAGTATGGAAGATCTGTCTACAATACAAAACTCAATGAAAAGTAAACACTTTCTGACAGTTAAGGACGTCACAATATACATGATCAAATCAGACAAGGGAACTTATTTTATCTATCTATCTATCTATCTATCTATCTATCTATCTATCTATCTATCTATCTATCCCTATCTATCTATCTATCTATCTATCTATCTATCTATCTATCTATCTATCTATTTATCTATCTATCTATATATCCATCCCTAGTTGACCATATTAGACCCACTAGACAAGGGACCTATTTTCAGGGATGACCTGAGGTGGTATATTTACAACTAGGGGAAATTTGGCCAAGGCATCAGGGAACTTCCCCTGCTCTTTGTGGTAGGTGCTACGGGAACTCACTACACCATATTCCAAGACTCAGACAGCAACAACCCTATGCTATAATGAAACTCCATTAAACAAGCATTAAATCCATGCAAAAAGCTCTGCCAACACCTTCCACACATTCTAATTCTAAAAATATTGTCACCCATTTCAACACACTTTCTTACAAGCTGTTACCTGTCTCCTTAATAGCTCAACCTCCTCCTCTCCACTTTCACTCCTTCATAAAAATAATCCGAGCTTGAATTTTCCCTCCAGCATGTTCCTGCTTCATTTATCAAAGAAATACTACTCAACATCTACTACTAACACCTATTACATTAGCTCCAAACAACCTACCATCAGAAGTCCTAGCTTACCCAGTGTCTATTACCATAAACTATTCTATCAAAGAATGCTATGATGCCCTTCATTAGATCACTGTTGTAGTATTGCTTACTAATGGGAGGTATCCTACCAAGAATCCTGTATGTTCAGTCAGTATACCAAAGCTTGCGTGCCTTCCTCTCATAAGGTACATCTGACGTATTACCTATGCATAAAACTTTGTGCTGGAACATTAGGAATGTACAAGTTCAAAGTTCCAAAGAACTTTCTCGATGGCAGTGCATGAAGAAAGAATATGTCCTCACCTTGGTCTGTGAGCTGTATGGCCTCTGTCAGGTTCCACTTATTGTGGCCAGATAAGTATCCCCATTGGGGACCCTTTCTGTTTCACTTAAAATTTTTGAGTGGAATTGTGCTATTTCATATCAGCTAATAGATGGAAATATGACTGCAGCATGCAGCATCCCTATAATGATAGTAATATTATGTGTTTTTTCTCCCTAGGCCAAGAACATAAGTTTAGGGAGTACTCTATTTGTAAATCTTTCATCACAAAAACTATGAGAAGTTGCCTAGCTTCTCCAAAAAATCTAACTTGAGAACCAAAGGCCTAAGGAACTAGTAAAATGGCATCCTAGTTATCTCTTTTAGATTTCTCTCAGTAGCCATGTGAAAAGCTAGTAAGCCTAAACTAGCAGAGGTTTCTGTTGTCCATTAAGATCAGCCTGCAGATCGTTCAGCTCACCTTTTTGCTCCTTCTGTCAAAATCCCTCCAGAGTCTGACATGGAGCAGCTTTCAGGCACATCCCACTCGACCAATCAAATGGCCAGTAAGACCAAGAAAGGGTAATCCTGGCTAGTGATCTCTGAGAGAATTGATAGCATACAGAAGATATCTGCTTGAGGAGATGTCCTGCGTATGCTTATAGAGGTACATCAGGAGTCTGCTCCTCCCTCACCTTTTGTCTGCTGATATTCTGCAAAAATTCTAAAAACGAGAAAGCAAAAGACTGACCATACACCCCTTCCTGTTACTTCTCCATCTGATCCACTACAGGAGTGGTATAACTTTTCTAAGGGGCTCATCAGATCCCTTTTGCCTCTGAAATCTCACCATTTTTTTTTCCACTCCTTCTTCTACTCTCTAGAAAAGAAGGAGGTATACTTCTTTGGAAGACAAGGAGTCTTTAGATTCAGATGTGGAATATTTAGCTAACTCTTTCCAGATATAATTCCCTACCAAATTTCAGTCAGAGGATGAGGACACGCTCTCCTAACTCTCCATTAAAGAATTACCTTTTGTTGACACTTTTTTTAAAATAATGCAGCACTTTCACCGAGAAAGTAAACAGATTTCTGAAGTACAAAACAGATAGGATGATTAAACATGGATGATGCTTTACAGATCACATTTTTCTCTGAATCTTTGACCCCAGAGTCACATCCACCAGCACCGCCTCCCCCAAAAAAAAACTGATAGATTTTATAAAGTATGAACAAAAACAAGGGACCAACTCAACAGTTAACCTTCACTGCACAAACAACAGCAATATCCACAAAAAAAAGCTCAGTGAAGGAAACACGCGACCAAATAAAAAAACACATATAAAAAAAAAACAGTTTAGCTCAAAAAGCTTTCAGACAATGTCCTTCTTCAGTGTGTAGCAAACAATTAGAAAACACCATTTTATATACATCAGTATTAATTAATTAATATCACATGACACAGCTTCAATAAGAATACCCTAAAAGGTATATTACTACCTTTAAGAAAACTTAAAATGCCTACAACATAAGAAAGTTTTCAAATACATTATGCAAACACATACATGAAAAAAACACACACACATATAAAGTAATACATCTTCAAATTTGTTCTTTTTTGTGGAGGTTTTACAAAGTCCTGATTTACATAAATATTTGTACAGAAATCCTACATTGGACTCTGATGTGATTTCGATTGAATTAGACAAAGCCTGTGATGTCTTTGCATCTACAAATGCCTTAAGTAGGCTATGGATTGGTACAAAACAAAAATGGACAAGTCTGCAACTCTTTATTTCTGTGCCATAAATTATCAGTCCCACATGACCAGGTATCTCTTGTCTATTACTGGTAAAATGAACAAAAAAGTAATTTCTAATATTCCTAAATCAAGACAATCAATAAAGTATGGATTTAATGCTGCTGATGCATCTTCAAAGGCAGCAGCTGCTGGTTCTGTTTTAAGGAGGTACTCTTGGCTTTGTTTACAATCCTTACAAAACCACTCGCAATGTGAAACATATGTTAGAAAAGGGTGTTTTCAGTAATAAGGACAGTGAAAGAATTATAAGAAAGACGCAAATGCGGTTGTTGCAATCTATGTTCTAACACCTTTCAGAACTGTATTAGAGAACCCAAATGGTAATATTATCAAACCTTTGGGTGGAAATTGTAACAGCAAACATTTGGTCTATATAGCTATCAGGTCTAATTGTCCTAGTTTTTTTATAGGGAAAACAGATAGGACTGTACACAAGTGAATTTAAGAATTTCGCTATGATATTTCTAAGAAAAAATGTCAATAATGCACTTTATAAACATTTTGTAGCATGTAATAATTTTACGAAATTTAAATTTGCCATTTTAGAGATGATTGCACCTGACTCCAAGGGAGGAACTTGGAAAAATAGATTAAAGTATAGGAAGCTATTTTGGGAACTTAGGTTAAATGCCCCCCCCCCCCATTAAATGAACATTTCTGTTGTTCCCATTCTTAAGTTATGAGCAGCTAAATGGTGAAAGAAAGCACAATTGTGTAAAATCTTACCATAACAGTAGATGTCCTTGCCTTCACCGCTGCAGTATTCCTTACAAATGGGATTCCCTGCTATTAAGCCCACTGACCAGCCAGTTTACCAAAGTCTACCATTGCTTTAAGGTATGCCGAATGAAACCTACACACTCCTTGCATAGTGTAGGGCATAAAGGTGACGTTCAGGTGTACCATCCTCAGAATTGATTGCCCCAGTAGGAAGAGCAGTCCAAGGAAAAGCAAGGAGAACCTGGACATCCAGGAAGGAACAAAGACTAGGGAGATGGAAGGAGGAAGTGAATACTGCAGCGGTGAAGGCAAGGACATCTACCATTATGGTAAGATTTTACACAGCTGTACCATGCCCTTACATTCACTGCTGCAGTATTCCTTATAAATGGGAGAGTGCCAAAGCTCAAGAAGAAATTTGGGAGGAGGAAGCAGCAGCAGAACCCTCTAAGAAGCCATGAAGAATGGCAGCAGCAAAACCAGCTCTAGCTCTGGAGATACCATCCAACTGGTACTTTTTGGTGAAGGTATGCAGAGAACTCCAGGTAGCAGCTTCATGAATAGAAGGAGTATCTAAGCCTCTGAAAAAAGCACCAGAAGAAGCCACAGATCTAGTAGAATGAGCCTTTACAGAAGAAGGAAGGTTCTCGCCATCAGAAGTGCAACAAAAGGAAATAGCCTTTGAAATCCAAGTGGAAATAGTTTGCTTGGAAACAGCCAAACCTAAAGACCTAGGATAAAAGGAAACAAACTGGTCAGATTTTCTGAAAGCTTTACTTTTAACCAAATAAAATCTGAGCTGTCTATGCACATCTAAGGTATACAGCACCCTCTCACTGTCAGACTGCGGAGAGGGGAAAAAAGTAGGCAAATTAATAAGACTGATTAAGCGACAACTCATTAACTACCTTGGGCATAAAAGAAGGATTAGTATGCAAGGACACCCTGTCCTCATGAAGTATCAAAAAAGGGTGGACAAGCCATAAGGGCTTGCAACTCAGACACCCATCTGGCAGAAGTAAGAGCTAACAAAAGAACTGTCTTCCGTAGCCTCAAATCTAGAAGCTAACGGGGGAGTTAAAGGCAGACAAGCAGAAAGAGCTGATAAGTGGGCCTTAATAGAAGAACAGGTCAAACCAGTACTGAGCAACTCACACAAATAAGAGAGAAGCAAAGGAACATCCACAGAAAGTGGGTCCAGGTCACCAGAAAGACACCAAATAGAAAACCTCTTCCATTTAGACAAGTAGGATTTCCTAGTAGTAGGTTTCCTGGCCTCCTACAGGACCTGCAGCACATCCAAAGAAAAAAGGCATCTATGAGGGATCAAAACCCTATCACTCACAGTGTCAGATAAAGCATGGACAGGTGGGGATGGATGAGAGACTCCTTGTCTTGTGTGAGGAGATCCACCTTGCGAGGTAACTTGTGATGATTGCCCTTGGCTAGATGCAGAAGTAGAGGGAATCAGTGCTGTCATGGCCAAAAGGGAGTCACCAACAAGATTTTGGGAGCATCCTGCTGAATCTTGAACAGGACTCTCGGAATGAGAGGAAGGGGAGAGAATGCATAAAGAAACATCCCCTTCCAAGAAAATGAGAGGGTGTCCACCTTCCATACCAGAGGACCTGGGACTCTGGCACAAAACAAAGAAGTTGTCTGTTCAGAGGGGAAGCAAAGAGATCTACTTGAGGAGTACCCTACTGGTGAACAATGTCCAGAAACACATCCCTGTGAAGCATCCATTCGTGGAACTGAGTGAAAGACCTGCTCAGATTGCCTGCCACAACATTCTGATCTGAAGGAATATAAACTGCGTGGAGTCACTTGATATTGGATAGCCAGATCCCATACCAGAAGTGCCAGCCGGCAAAGACAGTAAGATCTTGTACCCCTATTTGTTGCTATACCACATGACTGTAGTATTGTCTGTGAATACCTTGAGAGGCCCTGGAAAGAACAGATGAAAGGATAGAAGAGCCAGCAGAAGAGCCCTCATCTCTTTGATGTTGATGTGCTCCTTCTGCTGACAAGGTGACCATACTCCCTGAACCCTCAGGGAGCCAAACGTTGCTCACCATCCCACATCTGAAACATCTATGCACAGATCCTGAGAGGGAAGAAGAGGTTGAAAGGGAGCCCTGGATTCAGAGACAACTGCTGAATCCACCATAGAAGTTCTTTCTTAAGACACAGGAGAAGAGGAACAGGAAAGCCTAGAAGATGCACATGCTGAAGCCACACTGACTTCAGAAACCACTGGAACTTCCTCATGTTAAGTTTGGCCAAAGGGAGCATTGGAATGGTGGAAGCTATGAACCCCAGAGCTCTCAGAAACTCCCTGGCTGTAATGGAGGCCAGGGGAAGAAGAGTTTGAAAGAAAGAAATGAGAGTTAAGGCCCTTGGAGGAGGCAGGGATGCCGGCACTGGCACCATTTGAGTCTGGCAACCCAGAAAGACATGATCCTGAGAAGGAGTCAGGGAAGACTTTTTGAAGCTTATAGTGAACCCCAGGCCCTGAAGAAGAGAAATGGTAAAATGAAGGTTTTGCAAAAGGACCTCTGGAGAAGATGCCTGAATCAGCAGATTGTCCAAGTAAGGAAAGATTTGGATCCCTTGAAGCCTGCAAAAGGCAGTCACAGCAGCGAGACATTAGGTGAATACCCTTGGGGTAGTAGAAAGGCCAAAGTGCAAAGCACAGAACTGAAAATGCCAGGAAGCAACAGAGAAATACGAAAATCTCCTGAAAAGTAGATGGATTGGAATATGGAGATAAGCATCCTTGAGGTCAAGAGACACCAGAAAGGCCTGAGGGAGCAAGAGAGGAAAAAGAGACTGAAGGGACAACATCCGAAAGGAAGGCACCTTCAGAAAAGTGGTAGATGAGAGAGGTCTAGAATAGATCTCCAAGTATCTTCTTTTCTGGGCACTAGAAACATTCTTGAATAAAACCTTTTTCCCTTTGGGATACAGGCACCTCTTGAACAGTACCCTGAGACAAGAGTTCTTGAAGAACCTCTGGGAAAAAAGGAAGTTGTTCCCAAGGAGGCTGAGGAATACCCATAAAAGTAGGGTGGGAAATCCAGACCAGGAAGTGCCCCTACCAAATGACTGACAGAACCCTAGAATCCTGGATGATTCAGAGCCAAACAGAAAGAGGAATGTGGCTTGGAACAGGTGGATAGTTAGACAGCACTTGGGCTGTCAGGAAAGAAAGGCTTAAGAATCCCTGCAGTCTGAGTGGCCTTAGCAGGAGGAGTCCGTTTACTACCCTTTTTACTTTTAGAAGGAGGATGAGATTGCCTACGAACAAATGCTGGCTTAGAAGGGTAGTTTTGCTGAACTTTAGGCACAGGAGAAACAAAGACATGCTTAGGCTCCTGTTAAGCCTTCACCTTGTCCTGAAGAGACTTAAATAAACCAGCAGCTGCTTCACCAAGCAAAGGTTTACTATCCAGAGGAGCATCCATCCACTTAGCCTTAATATCATTGGGGAAAGGTTGAAGTCTAAGCCAAGAATATCTCCTCAGACCTGAACCAAAAGCAGCAGCCCTAGAAGAGGCATCGGCTGCATCATAACTACATTTGATAGAATGACGAACTACCTGAGAGGAAGTCCCAAGCAAGGAAAGTGCAGAAGATTTACTCTCAAGAGTCTGGAAGATCAGAAAGAAGGTTACAAGCCTGCGAAAGAAGAACCAAGACATACATAGAGATATGGGTCTGATAATTATTAGCCCTAAAAGCTAGGGCAGCCGAAGTATAAACCTTCTTACCCAGCCTATCCATGGTTCTACTGTCCTTGTCAGAAGGCAGTAACTTGGATAAAGGAAGCAATTGAAATGGCTTATCGGAGGCTACAGACACCACAGGGGTCAGCAGCAGGACATTTAAACAAAAAGGAACAATCCGCAGGCACTCTGTGAACCTATCAGACTTCACTTCTTGGGAGCAGGGGGCAGAGAATCTGGCACTTTAGAGGCATTGGAAAAAACATCCAGTAAAACAGGCAAGACAGGAGGAATGGTCACAGGATTAGGAGATTCCATTTGCAATAACTCATAGTACCTCTTATGGATATCCAAAACCTGGGCACAAACCCACTTAAAAAATTCCATCATCCTAGAGACTGTGATCCCAAAGGAAATTTCCTTAGAAGGATTATCTAGAGTATGAGAATCCTCCTCAGACACATAGTCTAAAGGAGAAGGTATCTGGGTAGAATAAGCAAGGGATTCATCATCAGACCCCACCTCAGAAGAATTCAATCTATGGGTCTTTTAGGGGAAGAAGACCAAGGAGGAGCAGGAACTGAAACCCCTTGAGGAGGTCTCAATGACAGTAAAGCATTAAATAACCCCTGAGTAAACGCTTGTCACTCACTTTATGGATCCCTAGGAGCAGAAGAAACATGATTAGTTTTCTGTTTCTTTTTTAAGGGGGCATCTGTCCTAGTAACTGGAGAAGGCCCTGACACAGGATGGCATTCCACAACTGTAGTAGGAACTTCTTCCCTAAAGAGAAACTGTGGAACCCCTCCAGACCCCTTGAAAACAATCAACCATGGTTCCCTCTGAATGCCTGAAACAGGCGCCTGCAAAGCCTCGTCAGATGTGCTGTCCACTAGATCCTCACTGACCTCCAAACCAGACATGGTAGAGAAATCTGACAACACAACCAGGTGAGTTTCTGGGTTCATAACAACCTCAGGAGAAACTCCCGGCAGAGGCTGGACAGGGGAAGATTCCCATCTTACCTTATGTACCTTCTTCTTCCCTGATGGCTGACCCTCGGGGGCAGGATGTTCCATCCATAGCATCTGCAGCAAGAAGCTTAAGATGCTGGTTCTCAAGATACAATGAAAGGGAAGAAAGCCTACTAAAAGAGTTTTGGGGACAAACGCCTGACAAATTGAACAAGATGTATGGTCGTGACCAGCATCTAGGCAAGAAAGACACTTATCATGGTGGTCTTTATGGGGAATCAGTCTCCCACACTGGCATTTACCCTTCCTGGATGTCATTAACTCCAAACAGCACAAAACAAATAGAAAAAGTAACCAAAAACCCAACTGGGTACTTATCTGCAACAGTGACAACTCCAGCAAACAGGAGAAATCACAGGAATGCCAACAAACAGAAAAACAATAAAAAAACGGATGGAGGTAACAGACCAACTGTTAAAACAGCATTCGGACTAGCAGCAAAGAAGTTCTGAAGATGGTATGCCTGAACGTCACCTTTATGCCCTACACTATGCAAGGAGTGTGTAGGTGACATTTAGAGTACCTTAAAGCAATGGTAGACTTTGGCAAACTGGCCAGCCGGCAGGATTCACGGCTGGGAATCCCATTTGTAATTAATACTGCAGCTGTAACTGTAAGGACATTTAACATTACTTGAGTAAACATTATGAATGTCAGTACAAACACTCATGCCAATAATACTGTTATACCTACCATGATTGTTTTACTTTGTATTGATTTTATCAGTTGACATCATGTTTTAATTTTAACCAGTTGATATGCTATTAATAAAATTGAATCAGATGCACTTTTTATTAGTATACTTTTAGTACTCTATTTTTCTAATTCTTTGTTTTTTTAATCAAAACTATTCCATCACCTGTTTATCAGATTTAGGCATACATTATATATATATATATATATATATATATATATATATATATATATATATATATATATATATATATATATATATTGTGTGTGTGTGTGTGTGTGTGTGTGTGTGTGTGTGCGCGTATGCATGCTTATCTTGCTAGAAGCTCCATTGTGCCTGACTGAGAGTGTTTCATAGACAATCTGGAATTACAGAGCTGACATAAGTATATTATTTGCACTTTACCTAACAGTTCAGAGTTTCTTATTTATTTGCTTAACAGTACTGCACTGTTTTTATTTATTTGCTGCACTGAATTATTTACTTTTCTGTCTCTGCATTTATATATTTGCTGACCTCTGGTGGAGTTGTTTTTCTCCCACCTTCCCAAGCAACTGCTGTTGTGTTCTTAAAGTTAGTGACTTTTGCTGTTGCCCGCCCCTACTATAAATTTGATCTGGGAAAGTCCTCCCAGTCCCATATCATTATACCTAATACAGAGATCATTTTGGAAGGCTAAACCACTTAATTCCTCAGCCTTGAATTATCTTCTGTTCCTCATCTCTTCCTTTCCACTTTACAAGCAAACAAGAAAAACAAAAAAAACCCACTTTATTCAGCTGCTTTTACTGTATTTGTGTTTCCTATTACGTCATCTTGCTTTTTCTGCTACTTGTTGCTGCTTGTTCTCTAAAGTGTTCAATTGCATCTTTTCTGTTGCATTTATTACTGCTTGTTTACAGCCTGTTTAAATTGTAAGTGTTTTTCTAAGCCTCTTAATTTTGGTTTAAGCACTTTGTCTTTAGGCCTACCCCTTAGCTCTCCCTGGCCTTTCACCCTCAGATTCTGACAAATATGGATGGACAGGTTCCTACAGTTTCTCCTACTAGTCTGGTTGATATGGACACCCTGAGACAGTGTAGCAACTGCCTCATGTAGACAGACAACCGTATACTACTACCATCTAGGAACACAATTTGTGAGAGATGCAATTACATTAGGAACCTAGAGTCTATGCTCTCTCCCTCACAAGCCAGTATATCTGGCACTGAAAAGGTTGTAAACACAATCACTACAATTCAAACACCATCCACACCTACTCAACACCCACCCACATATGTGGAGGTCTTCAACAAAAACATATCCAACAAAGGAGACCTCCGAGGCAAAAACACACGTGATCTCCACAGCCCTCCGCACCGCATACTATGCATAGTTCACACACCTGTGTCTCACAGCTACTAAGGCTTAACCATAAACCCAACATATTAGTCATAGGAGACTCCATTGTGAGACACACAGATGTGCCTCTCATCAGGCTGGATAAGGAGAAAGTCACGGTTAGTTGTCTGTCAGGGGCCAGAATCCACCATATCACATACATACTCAAGTCTCTCAACAACAGGTACTTTATGACTCTGTCATAGTCCATGTTGGCGTGAATGACTTGAGACGTACCTGCCTGGACTATATGAAGAGAGACATGTAAACACCACAGAAAACAAGCAAAAACTAATAATCCACCAAGAAGAGACAACACAGGAGTCACACCAATAATGGATTTAGCGCTTTCGTCTTTTAATAAAAAACTTCTTCAGCATCACAGTTAACACAAGAACTAACCCATTAAATACCCTCACAACCCTGCATATTACCATAATTACTTGCTGACATCACAATTGATTATACCCCTGTCAAGAATTAAAGGACAAATGCAAAATTCAATAAATCACAAATCTATATATATATATATATATATATATATATATATATATATATATATATATATATAAACAATGTATACATAACGTATCAGTGTAATAAAACATAAAATATATGTAATTATAAACATTTTTTTACAAATATCCCTCTGTCTTTAATCTGAGAATAGAACTCACAGAAACATTAGCAACAACAGAAACAAGAGAGACATGACTTAACTCACTGAATATGTATCCCAGACAGGTGTCTCTCTAGCCTTAAGCAGGATTCTGCCATCACCCAAAAAGATGCCTCAATACAAACAGAAAATGATTGACTGTAACAATTGGCTTAGTTTCTGGTGTTATTGCAGGGGGATCCAGTACCTGACAGCCTGGGAAGATGTGATCGACAGACCACAATGCTTTGCCAGAGATGGCCCGCATCTGTCTCACTTGGGGTTCAGGCTTCTGGCAAAGGCTCTTGCCTCCCACATAGTGCCTTTTTAATAAAAGTGATGAGGTTAAAACTACCAACATAAAAATTTCAGCAAACTGCAAATTAAAGGTAATACTGCTAAATGCTATGAGTCTAAACATGAACCTGCATTCATTCAAGCATTCTTAACCCTGGAAAATGCTGACAACTGTGCAGTGTGGTCAGTAAAGCCAAAGGATGTGGAATTTCAATATATATTAAAGATATACAAACCTCCAGGCTGGTCAATCAGTATGATGCACAGGAGACACTCCAGGTTCAGTTAACCAATGACAAAACCTTTATACAAATCATAGCTAGCTGCCAGCCCCCAACTCTGACTCAAGATGCCCAATCCACCTATCTGGACCACTTTCAATCTATCAAGATTCTACCCTTTACCCTGATCTTGCGTGACTTTAACTACCCAAACACAGACTGGAAGAACTACTCATGTCAGAACACAAATGCCCAGAGATTCCTCAATTTTGTAAATGCAAATGCTTTGGAACAGATAGTTGATACCCCCAAAAGAGGTGATAATATCTTGGACTACTTATTAACCATCATGATTAACCACTGCAGCACCCCTACAGTATCATCTTCCCTGGTAAGATTCGACCATAAAGCAGTCAGTTTCGAAGTCGCCATCTCCCCTGACCCCCCCTCTAGCTAGGGTCAAACAAAAAAACTTCTCCAAAGCTGATTACAGCCTCCTGAAGAATGGTATAAACAGCTTCACACCCCCCTCCCCCTCTCTAGCAACTGGCATCAGTATACAAAACTATACCAAAGCACTATACAAGCATTTATGTAGATGCATGGAATCAGGAAAACCCAACAGGACTAAATCATTCTCTGCAAGGAAGAGTTAACCTGTCTGGTGGACATCTGTAATAAATAAACTCTATAACAAAAGGAAAAAGTTGCTGTCCAGGACCAAGAAGGAGCAGGTGCCCAATTGGAAGCAATCTCTCCTTGGCCTGAACAAGCAAATAAGAGCACTAGTGAAATCCTTCAAAGCAAACTGAGTCCAAATTGGCCACATCTATTAGAGACAATCATAAGGCCTTCTTCACATATATCCACAATCTCAAAGGAAGCAGCCAGATCTGTTCAGAACTGGTGGTCAAGGGCACCACATATGCAAATGCTGTAGATATTGCAAACTTACTGGCTGATGGATTCAGTGAAAGCTTCACCCCTCTGTTCCCCCATCAGTAAATCAGGACATTCCCAGTACCTGCCCCCCTTCCCCTTATATCTAGGCAACAGGTCATCACTGCTCTCTCAGAGGCAAAAACCTACAGCCTCCGTGGGATCTGATAACATCCCAGGCTGCATCCTACATGAACAGCACCATTAGGTGCCCTATTCAACCAAAGCCTGAGTACTGGCTTCATCCCAGCTGAGTGGAGGACAGTCACTGTAATCCCTTTTCACAAAGGTGGAGCATCCACTGATCCAGGAAATTATAGACCCATCAGCCTAACTAGCCTGATCTGCAAGGCCATGGAATGGATTATCATGGACCTCATTAACAAGGACATTGGCAACCTCCAAACACTCGATCCCACACAGTTTGGTTTTGCCAAGGGGAGGGCATGTCTGTTAAATTTGGTCGAATTCTTTGAGACAGTCACCAAAGCCATGGACGAGGGGAAGACAGTGCACACCACCTACCTTGACTTCGCCAAAGCCTTCAACACTATTCCTCACTTGGGCATAATAGATAAACTCTCTCAAATAGGCATCAATCTATATGTTACCAGATGGGTAGCTAACTGGCTCACTGATAGAACCCACCTAGTCAAAATAGGGGAATCCACCTCAAACAATAGATCACAACAAGTGGCGTACCCCAGGGTTTGGTTTTGGGGTCTCTGTTATTTGGAATATACTTTTCTGAGGTGCAGGCCAAAACCAGTGGGCTATGGCTAACCAAGTTTGCAGATGACTGCAAGTTAGGCGCTGTCATCAGTTCCCCTAGTGATGTGGACATCCTCCAAGAGGGTCTCACTCAAACAAATGACTGGTACCATAAACATGGCTTCAAGCTGAATACCAAAAAATGCATCATCATCCCCTTTGGGGAGAGTAATGTCCCCACAAATTATCACATTAATAACAGTGTCCTAAGCATGCAATCAGTCATGAGGGATTTGGGCACCCAGGTTGATAGCAACCTGACTTTTGACCACCATGTTGCTTCCATTGTATGGAAAGCTTTCTACATGGCCCACCTCATAAGTAAGAGTATCTCATCCAGGGACAAGGAGGTCATAACATCCCTGTATTCTTCCCTTATAAGGCCCATTATTGAGTACAATGCCCCATTCGGCATGAACCTCACAAAGCACATGCAGCACCTGGAGAGACCACATAGGCTCCTCACCAGAGGAATCTAGGGCCTCAAAAATCTATCATATACACACATAGGCTAAAAGCCCTAACCCTCTACTCAGTTTCATAAAGACTCCTCAGAGGTGACCTCTGTCTGGCATGCAAGGTGATCTCGGACCCCACCTTGATGGGACTGCTACATATCTGCAAGTCAGGCTCCACTCCACTCGAGTAATCTATATGCGTGGCCTCAACCTAGTCAGTGACATCAATAGGACTTGTTGGTGGGACAGATGTGTGTTCCAGAGACTCCCCCATGTATGGAATAGACTCCAGCTCCACGTCAAGCAGAGTACCTCTTTATCCCTTTTTAAGCACAACCTGGATAACTGGAAACACATCCCTGGGATTCCACCCATGTCCCTTCTGGAGAGGGGCATTGGGTGCTGACTTGTCTAAACATGGGATAAACTCTTGGCTAGCCTTATAAGGGCCTCAGGGCCAGTAGTCTAGTAACTTCCTATGATCCTATGATTATATGTTTTCTGAAATTTTATAGTATATGTAATTAATTAATTAGGAGTTATGTACTTACTATGACTGGGGTATTTGTGTTGTCCAATTTCATTCTTCCTCATGACTGGGTCATAGGATCTGACATCGGATCTGATCTGGCCATTACAAAAGACTGATGCTTCAAATCTTGAGCTCTTCCCACTCCCATAATGCCCTGCATCACCCCTAACTCCTCAAATCAAGTTTATTCCCCAGGAAAGAAGAGAAGAAAGTATAGAAATGTAATTACAAACACAAAGATACCACCCATACTCTGGAGCTCAAATCAGTAGCCTGTGGACCTCTGAATCCTCCAGATACAGCTAGACTTTCTGGAAGGGGGTAGGTCGGGTGGAATGTGAGAAAGAATGAAATTGGACAATATAGATACCAAGTTATGGTAAGTACATGACTCCTAAATCTGATGCCCATTTCATTCTTCTGCATGACTGGGTCAGAGTCCCCAGCTACTAGATTTCCTGGGTGGCCCCTATGGAAGGATATGCTAGAGCACCACAGAGCCAAAGGCTGCTCTGTCTCTGGAGACTAAATCCAATTTGTAATGCAAGACAAAGGTATGTGCATTGGACCAAGTTGCCGCAGCACAAATTTCATCAGTAGAAGTTCTAGCTGAAAAGGCAGAGGAAGTGGCCATTCACCTGTTAGAATTATAAGCCTTTCAAGGCAAAAATGGTGGAAATGCTATTAGTGATCTGTTTCACTAGGGTTACTTTAGATACTGCCTGTCCTAGCTGATTGAGTGAAAAGGAAATAAGTAGCTGTTTAGATTTCCTATGTTCCTTTGCCCTGTGCAGACAGAAATGCAACTGTCTACGAACGTTGAGTAGGTGAAGCATATATTCACCCTTGTTGGAATAATTGGGAAAAAAGACTGGAAGATGAATGGACTGATCTGTTAGCCTCTGTGGTCACCTTAGGTATAAAGGAAGGGTTCATCCTCAGAAAAACTCTGTCCTTGAAAAAGGTAATATATGACGGTTTGGATGATAAGGCCTGAAGTTCCGACACCCTTTTGGCTGAAGTAGTGGCCACAAGAAAAATGGTTTTCCATGACAGAAATTTTGTGTCACAGGAGTCAACCAGTTCAAAGGGTCTCTGAGTGAGAACTTGTAGTATTAATGTCAGATCCCAAGTGAGTGATAACTTGTATTAATGTCAGATCCCAAGGAGGGGAAGGATCTTTAATCGGGAGTCTGAGAAGGAAAATCCCTTTCACTAAGGCTTTGCATAATCTGGATGCTGAAATGGAAGTTAGTGAATTAGAATCTTCTGTGACATGGAAATTAGCAATTGCTGCCAATTTTAACTTAATTGTAGAAAAACTTGCTCCATCCTGAAAAAGAGAACTCAGAAAGAGAAGAATAGACGAGATGGGAGGTGAAAAAAGGTCAATGTTCTGGTTCAATGCCCACATAGAAAATCTTTTCCATTTGCTATAGTACACCTTTTTTATAGAAGGTTTTTGAGAAGCAAGTATGATTTCCCAGACAGCGGAGGCCAGCCTGGACTTTTTAGAATCAATGGAAGTGGAGGAACCAAGAGGTTATTCTTAGGGATCTGAGGTTGGGAGGTTGGTGTTCTGATGGGTGAGAAATTAGATCTTATCTGGGATCCAGTATCCATGGTGGATATTTGGTGTGAGACAGCAGGAAGGGTAATGATACCTGATGAAGCCAGAAAGGAGCAATAAGGATTAGAATACTCTTTAACCTGCTGTCTTTCTGTAGAACTTTTGGAATCAAGGGAATTGGAGGGTAAGTGTACAGGAAACCTGGAGGTCAATCATGCATTAGAACATCCCTGGATGACTCCCCTCTTGGGGGTGTCAGAGCAAAGTACTTGCTGCATTTGGTGTTCACGGGAGATGCAAAAAGGTTGCAGCAAGGTTGGCCCCATTGGAGGAAGATTTGATTCGCTACTGATTGATTTTAGGGACCACTGTTTCCTAGAATGTTGCTCTCCCCGGGAATGTGCATTGCAATAAGAAACTGTTTCAAAGAGATCACCCATTCCCACATCCTCATGTCCTCCCTGCATAACGGGTATTAACGGGTTCCCTTCTGTTTGTTGATATACCAGACTACTGACGTTGTCTGTGTGAATTGCTATCCTTCCCACAAGTAGGCAGCCTTGGAAGGTTTGCAATGTCAGAAGGACTGCTCTCATCTCTATAATATTGATGTGCAATTTGGTCTCTGTTCAGAACCATGTGCCTTGGACCAATCTTCCTTCATAATGTCCCCCCACCCCAGCAAGGAAGCATCTGTGGTAACTGTGACCATTGGAGTGGGAAGAAAAAAGGGCCTGCCCAGATAAAAATTATCTGATAGCATCCAGCATTGAAGATGATGTCTGCAGATGGGAGTCAGCTTAATCAGGACATTTAATGGGTGATACAGAATGGACAACTGAATTGCTAGAGTCCACTGAGGTACTCACATAAAGGATCTTGCCTATGGCACCAGAAGTATGGCAGCCGACATGGAACCTAGAGTTCTTAGGATGAATCTTGCTGGAGGTGCGGGTGTAAGCAGTAAAACTTGGACCTGCTGTCTCAGGGATGACACACATTGTAACGATAAAGCTGCTAGCTGAGTGACTGTGTTAAGTTGCAGTCTTATGAACTCTATCCTTTGCACAGGTGTTAGTTTTGACTTCTCCAAATTTATTGTGATCCCCGGCTGACTGAAGGTGTGCAATAGGTACTGCATTACTTGGGCCTGTTGATGCTTCAATAGTGCAGTTAGGAGCCAGTTCTCAGTATGGAAACACCTATAATCCTTTCAGTCTCGGGTGAGCTGCCACTACAGACATACATTTGGTAAACACCTGGGGGGGTTGAATGCTCTGAATTGGTAATGATTGCTCCTGGCCAGAAGTGTAAGTGTCTCCTGAAGCATCTATCGATCTTTATATGCTAGTACATGTCCTGGAGATCTATACAGCACATCCAATCATCCTTGCAGACTAATGGCAGAATGGACTGAACCATCACCATGTGAAACTTTGACTTCATGACATACATATTTAGCTTGCTCAGGTCCAGTATTGGCCTTAAGTCCCTTGTCTTTTTTGGAACCAGAAAGAAGTGTGAATAAGTTCTGCATCCTTGTTGTTCAGCAGGGACCCGTTGGATGACTCTTTTGTCTACAAGTTTTTTAACTTCTTATATGGCGTGCAGCCTCTGACTGGGTGGAACATCGAGAAGATTCCTTTTGGGGGGGGGGCTGGAGGAAGGAAAAAAAGAAGGTAGTAGCCTCTGGAGATTATTTTTTAGCACCCAGATGTCATTTGTTAACTTTGTTCAGGTGTCTGGGTGCAATGAAAGCCTGCCACCAACTACCTCTAGAGTAGGACTGTCAGTCAGCACTTCAGGAGTGCTGGTAGGGCTTGTCAGAGAAAGGTTCTCTGAAGCCCTGATTTTGAGGACCCCCTTTGCCTCTAGGGTGGCATCTCCCATTCAAACCTCGTCTTCTGCCTCTGGACAAGGATCTTTGTGAGAACCCTGGAAAGAACCTTGAGACTTTCTGAACCACATTTTCTTCCCACTGCTCTGGTTCCTGGAAAAAGGCTTTGAGGGGAAGAAAACTTGATCCCTATAGCAGACAGGGTCTTTCCCTCTTGCTCACTGCAGGTAAGTGTTTCCTTAACCGATGGTCCAAACAAGGAAGAATCATCAAAAAGTTGCTTAGTAAAGGGTGCCTTGAAGGATTCCGTGAATCCACAAAGCCTCAACCAGGCATGTTTCCTGAGGGCTATGCCAGATCCAGCCACTCAAAAGGTTCCTTTTGCCACATTGGAGATCAACTTCATTGATGAATTAGACAAGGAAGCAAGAGTCAACAGTTGGGGAGAAACTTTGTTAAAGTCCCTCTCCGACATGGACTTAGTGAAGTGGTGAGCTCCTTGACCAAATCCCTCTGAAGGCACATGAAATGTGCCAGATAGTTCAGTGCTCTCAGCATAAAAGTAGCCGAGGCATAGATGAGCTTCCCATGCCTGTCCAATGCCTGATGCTCCTTGTTCAGGGGGTGAACAAAGGAGCTCTTTTCCACTAGCTCCTTCTTTGTGGCTGCTGACACTATGGTGACATCAACTGGAATGCCTTTGTTCCAATGGGGACAATCTGACAGGGAGCTTAGTAACTTGTCGGCAGGCTTGGGGATAGGCTGCATGGTGTCTGGCTCCTTCCAAGCCTGGTGGGAAACTAGGTCAATAAGTTCGTCTTCCAGTGGCGTCACCCAGGTCATAGATGGGCCTGCCACAGAAGCCTCTAGAAACACTGATTCCTCAGAATAAGGAGGTTGGGAAGACCAGGAAGAACATCCACCCTTTTGCTTGAGGATCTCTAGGATATCTCTGAAGGAGATATCATTGGGTGGTGATCGAGGGTTACTTATCTCTCATCGAAATTGGTGTCCTCTGTCAGAGACTCCAAAGGGAAGTTGATATGCTTCCTCTTGCATGTCCTTTTCCAATGCAAGTCCTCTGTGAGATAGTTGGCGGAGGACTCTGAAGAAGAGAGGCCCCCATGTAGAGGTGGGGGGACTGGAGGACCTCCTGGGCGGGCTTACCATGGGCAGGACGAATGGGGCCAAGGCTCAGACTGGATGAAAGTTGTATATGTTCCAGGGTGTAAGGAGATGCATCTCTAGGCCTAGAGAATGCCATGTCTGCTATCTGAAAAGCCGACAAACCCGGGGATCCTTCCCCCTCCCTCCTTGGAGCTGAAATAACCTGAGGAGAAATGGAAGACACCACCCCAGATTCATGGCCTTCAGACAACACTGAACTATTAAGAGCTGAAGTAGCTAGGGGTAGGGATGGGTCTGACCACATTGAAGCCGAAACCACCCCACAGAGACAGTCCTGACACCTCAGATCTGAGACCCACTCTGGTCCGAAAGCATCAGAGCTGAGCTGGTCTGGGACACTGCCAAAGTTGAAGAAAGTACTATTCTCAGCTGTGACAATATCTCTCTCAAGGAATCTGGATCCCGGGGTTCTGAATTGGGTGGCTGGATCAGAAGATGAGTGACTAACAAGAGTGACGGGGCTCTCATGGATCTGAGATGGAATGGAGATTGTAATAGCCCCATCTCTCAATCTGAGCCTTGAGTAAACTCCTTACCATCCTGTCCATCTCAGAACAGGAAAGTCTAGAGGATCTGGAAGATCTGGAGAAGGGGGCTTGCTGCGTCTTGGTGTATGGGTTAGAGATCTTTGATCTGAGGCCTTTAGATTTGAATAATATTTGATCAGAGATGGAGAACTCTGAATCAAAACTATCTTGGATGGATCCAATAGCCATTTCAGATCTGATCTTTGGATCTAAAGCAGGTCAGGTCCATGGGGAAGTCACATCAGGTGAGGAAGGTGTCGGATCTGAGGAACTGCTCTGATCCAAGGGAGGTCTGTTTTTTCTCTTATCCAATAAAGACTGATCTGATCATTTTTGTCTCTTTACCAGTCCAGAAGCAGATACCCCCAGGGAGGCTGGAGGGCATGCTTCTTGGACTATTTTGAAGCTCCTGGTTTGGCAGGGGTTTGTGCTCCAGATGAGGGCAGAAGCCCTTTCAAGATTAATTTGTTGCAGTGATCCACCAACGTGTGGAGGTTAAATCCCACACAAATGTCACAGTCCTGATCTAAATAAGAGGCACCTAAGCAAAAGACACACTTCTTGCAGACATCTGAATTTGGAACTTTGTGCCCACAAGAGGTGCATCTCTTAAAGCCATTGGGTTTGTCTGCCATTGGCCCAATTGTACCACACACACACACACACACACACACACACACACACACACACACACACACACACACACACACACACACACGCACACACACAGGCAAAACAGTAAAAGAGAGGAGCCACACACACTCACCACTATAAACCCCTACTGACCAACAGCAACAACAAACAAAAAGCAACAATAACTAACTCAAAAATACAGGGAAAGATTTTTTTTTTATTCTAGAACAGAGAAGAAAAGGAACGTAGGCCAACGGCCATATGAGAGAGAAGGAACTTAGAGATGGAAAGGAACAACCCTAATGCTTAACAAAAGGTCTAAATGCAGGGAGGGGAGGTAGAGATATATTTAGGAAAATGCTTTAAAAGTGAAAGCAGAAGAAATTTGAAGGAAGAATTGAAATCTACAAACTTATCTGAGAAAACGCTCAAGACCAGTCATAATCTCATCTATCCAGGAAACAAGATCTGAGGAGTTAGGGGAGATGCACAGCATTATGAGAGTGGGATGAGCTCGAGACTTGAAGCATCACTCTTTTGGAATGGCCAGATTGGATCTGATGTCAGATCCTATGATCCAGTCGTGAGGAAGAAAGAAATGGACAACATCGATTTAACACTCATGTTTAAGCAGTATGAGTTTTTGCAACTGTTGATTTTTACATTAATTGGTTATGTTTTATCCATTTGCAATTTTTCAATTACACTGAATGAATTGTGTACGATTTTGCAGCCTTAAGGATGTAATTTTAAATACAAAGTTGTAAAAAGAAAGTACCTATGAATTCATTGTTTCTGATGAAGCTCTTTTATGTTAAAATTGGACAAAACAGCTTGAGGGACAGTGCAGTGGTGTAGTGTTGTCACCTCACAACAAGAAGTTCTCCAGTATAGTTCTCAGCTGGGGTGCCTTCTGTGCGGAGGTTGCATGTCCTCCCTGCATTTGCATGGGTTTCCTTCGTGTGCTCCGGTTTCCTCACACATTACAAAGACATGCATCTGGGGCGTTTCTCCCTGGGCCTCTGCTGAAAATTGGCTTCATTCCAAGTCGGACTTTCCTGGTTAACAAATGTTTAATAAATAAATAAAAATAAATAAATAAATAATGCTTTGTCAATTTTATTTAATAAGTGTATGTGTGGACATAACTAGTCATCATGATCTTCCATGAGGATTTTCCTTCAGCAAGCAGTGGGTTTGGTTACCCTCCAACCTTCTAACCTTCCTATCAGTCTTTATGTTTATCATGTTGTTATCCTTTGATCCAGTGCATCACATTGAGCTATTTAAGCCTAACTTCAATCTGACTTCTTTAATTCTTGGCTTAACAGCAATAAACTACTTCCAAGCTCCTCAAAAACAAAAAGTATGCCATATGAAACCTTACAAAAGCTGAAAATAAACCCTAAAAGTCTCAACATTGCAGATCTCATTGGTGCCGCATCCCCAACAGAAACAACCGCATCCTTTAAATACCAAGGTTTATGGCTGGATCAGTCACTTAATTTCCATAACCATACTGAAAACACCAGGAAAAGTATAATTTCCTTCATATTCTGGTCCTGGAAAACATCTCCCTTTCTCTCCAGAGCAATAAAAGCTGCAATAGACAAACGAGTCATCCTAGCTCACTTTGAATATGGGCTCCCCATCATAGCCATAGCTTTTAAAAAACTCATCCACTCTACAATCTACTGAAAATAAAATCTGCTAATTCATTTCCATCTCCCTCAAAGAATACCACTGCACCACTCTCTCCAAAGCCAGATGGCTCGTAGTCACCTACAGAACTGAGATACTCCTTGGGTGTCTTCTTTTTAAACTGCTCCAGCCAGGTGCCTTTCTGCCTCTTGCTACCAAACTCCATAATAAATCTAACCCCTATATCTGCAAATTCTCCCAGTTGACTTTGTCACTCCAGAACCCCCTAACTAAACTGCACTGTCCTGACCACTCCTTCTACATTCTTGCACCCAAATTTTAGCAATCCCTCCCCCTCACCTAAAAGAATTTTCATATTTCCCCACTTTCAGAGCAAAACTCAAAAGATACCTCCATCAATAATCTTTCTACAAGTATTTTCCCAATGGAAACATCACCTAACTACTCCCTCACCTACATTACCTCTACTTCCACACTCTGCGCTCAACTGCTGCTTACTTCCCATATTTACTACTAAAATGAATCCACATTTGTTTTTTTCCTCTGTTAATAATATTTGGTAATTGTTTAATTGTCTGCTGGACTCTGTACCTTATATGATTACTGTATGTTTACAAAATCAATTCTATTTTATTTTTTGAGAATTTCTTCACATGGGATGTGCCTTTAAATGGTCTACTGTGCTCACAGCAAACACACATAAATAAATGATCATGTAGTCCCTTTCCTGATCCCTGGTCCTCAATAGAAAGTCTCCTTGGATGCTTCAGACCTGGCCTGTAGAACTTTTTTAGTAGGAATGAAAGTCCAAGAAATATAGTCAAGGCAAGATAGGTGCAAACACATAAATAACAAATGAAAGACCTAAGACTGCCAAGATGGCCAGACACTGATCAACAGCTTAACTTCAGCTCTTTCAGTGTGAAAACAGAAACACAGAAGAGAAAGCCAATGGACTTATATTTCTGGGTAAATTCCAGTAACTGGCTAGTAGGTGCACTGCCTGGATGCCAGGAAAAAAGAATGACAGAGGACTTGAAAGAAAATCAGATACAAAAGGTGAGGAAAGAACACTGACTGGAAAAAGTACTACAGCTGTAAAACAAAAAGCAGTGCAAGCTCCAAACATGACTTCCAGTAACCTAGAGGAAAATATAAGACAATTGCACACAGACCTAATTAAACAAAACACTGATAAAGTATATCAACTCAAACAACAATAGGCTGGAAAAAAATGGAAGAAGCTTTAAACAGATATTCAGATGATGTGATAAAACTGCAAAAATCAGAGGTTGAAATGAAGAAAAGGCTGGCTGAATATGAGACTACTCAAGAATAGATGTTTCAAAAAATAATAGAATTAGAGGGCAGAGCACATGGGGAAAACCTGAAATTTTCTTCTGTACCAGAGAAGATGGAAAGAGCAGACTGTATTAATTTTGAGAAAGTACAAGTGAGCAATTGGACTGGTATTCCAAAGTAGGAGTTGTTAATTGAAAGGGCACATCATGTGTATGCTCCAAACCTGGCCATGAGAAAGCAACCTAGACCTTTAATAGTAAAGATGCAATCCTACAGCAGAAGGAATTGATTCTGACAAAAGTTAGCAGAAGGACAAAGTACTAAAAGTGGGAGACAGCAGAGTGTTTGTGGAGAATGATCACTCACTGTACACTAGGCAGAAGAGGAGTAATTTTTTTCCACCCTTCAGGCAATATCGAGAAGCAGGCATGAGATTCAACTGTTAAACTGGGCTATCATCAAAATATTCTTTCCTGGAGGGACAAAATAATTTTTTGATGCAGTACACGCTAAGGAGGAAATACAAAAGTTTGTTCAACAAAAAGTGAGCTGTGAAATAGAAGGAGATTCTGCTTCTTGTTCTTCTGCTAATAAAGACCACAGAGAAACTGTGCCAGTGAAACCCTTTCCAATGTTTCAGTGGAAGATGCTTGAGAAAAGCAAAAAAGCGCAAGAGTTGACTAGACAAATCGAGATTACATTGGAAATGAAGCAGAAGCAGGATTTGGCAGATGGTGATGAATAGGAATAAAGCCAGTAATTTGAAAATTGACAAATGTGGGATTACAAAGCAATAATTATATTTGTGAAACATGAAAGAACAAGGAAATCTGGAAATATTAGACATTTCTGACTTTGTTAAACTTGTAGGGGGCACTAAAGCATATGCCGTACTTCATGTCATTAACATTCAGGAAAATACTTAGGAAATGGGAAGAGGAGGGATAAAGTTAACTGTAAGTAAAACAATTTTTTTTCTTAAAAGTAATATTTTTATAGAAAATGATTTTCTTTACATGCTATAAGTAAAGTTTTCTCAGTTATTTGTATAGTAGAGATACTAATGTAAACAGGTGATCCTGTGTTTTTTCCCTCCCTTCTTCTCTCTTTCTCCTTTTTCAGTTTTAAGAAATGTAGGGACTGCAGTGTAAAAAAAAAAAAGAAGAAGAAGAAAAGTCTGGCCAAAAAAGCATGACAAAAGAAAAAATTGATCTCATTTTTGTATAGCAGAATGACTGGATTAAGGCCCTTAGCTTGATCTAGTAATACATTTTAAGAGAAAGCAAGTAAATGATAAAGAACACTAAATATTATAAACCTTTTTTGTTTCAAGCAAATAAATATAAGGAAGCAGCAACTTCATATCTGGTCTTCCTGTCTCCATGGAGACAATCTGATAAAGTGAAATGGCTAAGAGATCATGTTTTCTGGAAGCATTCACATGTTTTCCTGTCTGGGAGAGTTATAAAGATAAGACAAAATCAGACAGCACTTAGTAGAACCAGAGGCTTTACTATGCAACTTAGCATAGATAACATTTCTTTTTGGTTAACTCAAGTCTATGAGTTTGGGACATGTTCCTATTAGGAGGGTAAAACTTCAATATTTGAAGATGTACATAGTTTTGTGTGTTAGTATTATGTTAATAGATCTAAGGGAGGTTGGGTGTGTTTTTATTTGTTTGTTTGAAGGCTTTCAGTAAAACAAAAAGTTTTGTAAGATGTGACATAGGCTCGACTGTATATGACAGGCAACAACTGTATAAAAGATCAACCTGCCAAATATTATATGCATGTAACACAAAAGCTGGAACTAGGCACTTAATAAAAAAACTGCTACACATAAATGGTGTAAATAACTTTTTAACACAATGATGCTTTCTGAAATGTCTTTAAATGTCAGTGGTCTCACAGAGAAATACAAAAAAGAAAGAATAGTGAACTATATTAAAAATGTAGATTTCAAATAGCTGTGTTATGGGAGACACCTGGAAAGAAATGAACATGTGAATTTGATAAAGAAAGGTTTTCAGGATGGTTATTCAGCAGAATACCTGGGACAAAGGAAAAGAAGAGTACTTATATTTATTGCAAGAGGAGCTCCAATAGTGACAGAGGAAGATAAACAAGATAATAATGGTAGATTTTTAGTACTAAGAGGCTACTGGCAAGGGAGGAGGATTACACTGGCATGTATTTATATTCAACCTAAAGCTGCTATAATGGAGCTTAAGAAAATTATGGGAGAAATTATCAGCTTTCAGCAAGGAATATTGCTTATTGGTGAGGAATGAAATTTGATTTGCAGCAGTGAAGATGTGTCTGGGGAGTCCAGAAGGAAAAATATAACAAAAGAGGGTAGATTGTTGAAGAAATTTATGAAAACATTTGGCACAGAAGATGTGAATTCAGTACTAGGAGTTTTGAGTGAATTTACATAGTATTCCCCAAGATACAAAAACTGCACTAGGCAAGACAGGATTTATATTTCACAGGAGCATGTGCATTGGAAAGTCTTGATATGTACCCAATAACTATTTCAGATCATGCACCAATAATAACAAAAAGAAAAGCACAGGGTAATGAAATAAAACTGAGACACTGGTGTGCTTTCCTACCTATCTGTTGAAAAAGGAGGAATTTAAGGAATGGGTAGTGGAAATTATTGAGGAGGTATTAGAAAAGATAGAAATTTCTTCTGAAAATATAGCTAGGGGGTGGGATAAAATTAAATTGGGGTTTAAAAATAGTCTGGAAATAAAAGAAAGGGAGACATGGTTAAGAAGTTACAAAAATTATTTAGAGGGACTGACAAATGTTAAAGTATTGTAGAATAGGGGGAATCTCACAGAACAAGAACAGGAGCTACTGCAGAATGCTAAACAGAAAATAAGGGATTACCTCGATAATATGCATGAGTTTAGAAAAATTGCTATTAAGCAACTATTTTATAAGAATTCTAGAGAGCAAAAATGTTTAGCACAATGACTCAGGCAACAGAAAGTGAACAGAACAGAAAGGGCTGTTGCCAAGCTCAGGAAGTCTATAACAAGAAAGATAACAAAAGATCCTGTAGAGGGACTAGAAATATTTTGGAAATTCTATGAAAGTCTACATAAAGCAGAGAAATATGTAAATCAAGAAAAGGTACAAATAGAAATACTTATGGAAAAATTAAATATGCCAAGGTTAGAAGTACAGTGGATATAAAAAGTGTACACACCTCTGTTAAAATGCCAGGCTTTTGTGATATAAAAAATGAGACCACAATAAATCATTTCAAAACATTTCCCACCTTTAATATGACCTATGACCTGTACAATTCAATTGAAAAACAAACAAATCTGTTAGGGAGAAAAATGTACAACAAGCTGGTTGCATACATGTGCACACCCTTAAACTAATACTTTTTTGAAGCACCTTTTGATTTAATTACAGCATTCAGTCTTATTGTGTAGGAGACTATCAGCATGGCACATCATGACTTGCAATATTTGCCTACTCTTCCTTACAAAAGTGCTCCAAATCTGTCAGATTCTGAGGGCATCTCATGTGCACAGCTCTCTCTAGGTCATCCCACAGATTTTCTATTGGATTTAGGTCTGGGCTGGGGCTGGGCCATTCCAATACCTTAATTTTCTTCTGATGAAGCCATTCTTTTGTTGATTTGAATGTATGCTTCGGGTCATTGTTGCATTGAAAGTTGAAATTCATCTTTATCTTCAGCTTTCTAGCAGATGCCTGAAGGTTCTGGGCTAAAAGTCACTGGTATTTGGAACTGTTCATAATTCTCTCCACCTTGACTAAAGCCCCAGTTCCAGCTGAAGAAAAGTAACCCAAAGAATGATACTGCTACCACCATGCTTCATCATGGGGATGGTGTTCTTTTGGTGATACAAAGTGTTGTTTTTGCGCCAAACGTACCTTTTGGAATTGTGGGCAAAACGTTCAGCCTTGGTCTCATCAGACCATAACACATTTTACCACATGCTTTTGGGAGACTTGATATATTGTTCTGGAAATTTTAGCTGGGCCTGGATGTTTTTCTGTGTAAGAAAAGGCTTCCATCTTGCAACCTCATAGCCCAGACATATGGAGAATATGGGAGATTGTTGTCACATGTAATTCACAACCAGTACTTGCCAGAAATTCCTGCAGCTCCTTCAGTGCTGCTGTAGGTCTCTTGGCAGCCTCCTTGACCATTTTTGTCTTGTCTTTTCATCAATTTTGGAGGGACATCCAGTTCTTTGCAACATCACTATTGTCCCACATTTTCTCCACTTTTTGATGACTGTCTTCACTGTGTTCCATGGTATATCCAATGATGTGGAATTTTTTTGTACCCTTCTCCTCACTGATACCTTTCAACAATGAGATCCCTTTGATGCTTTGTAAGCTCTCTGCGAACCATGGTTTTTGCTGTAGCAGACAACTGAGTAAATATCAGGAAAATCCTACTAGGACAGCTGAACTTTATTTGGGGTTAATCAGAGTCTCTTTAATTGATGGCAGGTGTGTACCCAAGAAGACTGAATGTTGTAATTAAATCAAAAGGTGCTTCAACAAAGTATTAGTTTAAGGGTGTGCACACTTATGCAACCAGCTTATTGTACATTTTTACTTTTTACATTTTTCCCCTAACAGATTTGTTTGTTTTTCAATTGAATTGTACAGGTTATAGGTCACATTAAGGGTGGGAAAGGTTTTGGAATGATTTATTGTGGTCTCATTTTTTATAAATAAAAACCTGGCATTTTAACAAGGGTGTGTACACTTTGTATATCCACTGTAGATGAGGCTCATTTACTAACAGGATAGGAGTTCAGGAGATAAAAATGGTGATGTATAACCAATCTACAGGAAAGTTGCCAGGAATAGATGGTATTCCTGTGGAAGTTTGGAAGCTAGGATGGAAAAACTGACAAAGATCTGGAAGGTTTTGTTTAACCATATTTTAAGTGGAGGAGAAGTACCAACATCCTGCAAGAAAGTGGTGGTGGCTATAACACC
The DNA here is from genome assembly GCF_019279795.1 of Protopterus annectens. Classification (NCBI taxonomy): domain Eukaryota; kingdom Metazoa; phylum Chordata; order Ceratodontiformes; family Protopteridae; genus Protopterus; species Protopterus annectens. The sequence goes on along the minus strand of NC_056739.1, from coordinate 1,176,755,847 downwards.
TAAATAGGGTAAAGGCCCATTTTAATACTAAATAATGATTATAAGTGTTTGTCTATCATGGCTAAAAAAATGGCAATAGTGATGCCAAAAATGATAGATATGGATCAATGTGGATTTGTGGAGGAGGGCAAACATTTGACAACATTAACAGAACACTGATGATCCAAAGGGAAGCAGAATGTAAGAAAATACTACTGTTGTTGGGTCTTGATGTAGAGAAAGCATTTGACAGAGTAAGCTGGGACTTTATGAGAAGGGCAATGGAAGCATTTACATTCCCTGATAAAATTCTAAGGTTGATTAGGAGGATATATGAAGGACCCGAAAATTTATGTGTGGGTTCCTCTTTGATAATTTCTGCTTGGCAGAGGAACCAGGCAGGGGTGTCCTCTTTCTCCTTTGTTATTTGCATTATATTTAGAACCATTTTTTTTTGCAATCTGATTTTTATTAGCATTTTTTAAAGATACAAATACAGAATTAATTACAAGTCACACAAAGCAAATAGGCTTAAAACGAATAAGTGGATATACTTAGTAAAACCTGCTTAGGCACAAGTACAGTCATTCCTATAAAACAAGAAGTATTAACCTTCATTATACAAGTGATTAGGAGATTAACAGAATGAGAGGTAGCAAATTCAATAACCAGTGTTTATTATACAGGTATGAGGATGTGTATCAGAACGCCTAAAACCTATTTGATTTAACTATATACATTATGTACATTTGACTGTCACTGAGATTGGGTGTTAGTATAAGGAAAATAGATGTTAGTGCTTACACAAGGGTAGGAAAAGATGAAGTAGGAGGGTTTCTATTTGTGGTCATTCAAGGGCTAGAGCGGAGGTAGAAATTAAAGATGAAAAGTGTTTGACACAGAATTAACACACCGAATGAAGTAGAGGTATTAGATACAAGGAAAATAAAAGGAGGCCCAAAAGAGTAAAAGGGGAGGATGGAAATCTACCTAGGAACAATATTAATTAAGAGCATCTAAAAGGCTATTCCAGTATTTTTGGAAATAACTTATTTTCTTTTTGCTTGTTGTCTTTAGTTTACTTGCCAAAACATATTTAACAGCCATCAACTTGAAGTCCTTCCAGGACATTTTGGATCTGTCTAGCCAGTTTAATGTAATGTAAGTTTTGAGTAGCGCACAGAATGTCACGATAATATGTTTAGTTTCAGACTTAAATGGACTTGGATATATATTTAATAATGCCATTTCCCAGGATAGGGTTGACTTCATATATCCCATTTTCTCAAGTCATGCTCTCAGGGAGCACCATAGTTTGTACATGTTTTTACAGGACCAAAAAATGTGGAATATGTTTGCCACTGAATTAGGACATGTTGGGCAGAGAGGTGAGGTGTTTGGATTAATTTTATTTAGGAAAGATGGCGTGTGATAGACATTGTTTATCATGAGCTGGGTATAGATTAGGTTTTTGAAGGGGGTTAATTTTATTGTTGCATCAATTGCATCAGGTTTTTGGCTAAGTGTTATTTCCCTGTTTTGTCCATCCCAGTACTTAGAGAATAATATATTGTCTTGGTGTTTTATTTTTGTTATTAGTCTATAAACATTGGAAAGCATTTTAGTCCTTAATAGAAGTTGGGTTATTAGTGTCTGGTACAGCTGGTATTCCAGGGGGGTAACTGACATCTTGTCAGTCACCAGAGATATTAGGTATAGTATTTGTTTAATGATTATATAGTATTTTTTATTGACTGCCAAAGAGGATATGATGACATTAAATGATAAGTCTTTAATTATATATCAGTCCCACACTGTACAGTTCCTGATGAGAGGGTAACTATCAAGATTTAGCATGCTATTACTCAATTTAAAGTTAGGGTTTAGGTGGATTGGTTGGGCCATCGTTAGAGAGTGCCACAAACCAAGGGATGCTATTAGGTTTTGGAACTCATATTTTTTATTAATATAGGGTGAATTTTATATTCTTTGAGAGTTTTAGTGTTAAGAAAGATAATTGCTCTAGGATTGAAGTTGGACGCCTTTATATGTGCATTGTAGATTCTTATCCATAAGGGGTTCCAGTCATTGTTTGAATGTTGGAAGTTAGCTATGTGTACAGTATGACTGGTGTTTATTATATGGTAGTATGTTAGAAAGTCTGGAAGTCCAAGCCTCCTCTTTCTTTGGGAAGTGTAAGTTTGGTGTAGTTGATTCTGACATTATTAGGGTACCAAATACATTTCCCCAGTGTAGAATTTATTTTCGAGAAAAAAGTGTTTGGAATGTTTTGATTAAGGGCGAAGAAGTGAAAAAGAAGTTTGGGGAGAATATTCATTTTTATAATAGCTGCTTTTGAGAGGAGGGATAGGCTTAGACTCTTCCATCTTGTGAGATCTTCAATGACTTTTGACTTTAGACTATGTTTTGTACAAATTGCCGTTAATTAGTTCTTGCTGGGGGTGGGCAAAAGTTATACCCAAATATTTTAGGGAGTAACTAACTTTGATCGTTGTTTCTGGTATAAAAAATTCATTGTGACCAAGGGGGTTTAGTGGGAAGATTATTAATTTGTCAGGATTGATGGCGTAATTTGAGATTTGTGAAAATTTGTCTATAGAACTTAGAATTTTCTCCAGTTCTGTTGACAGGAGTTCTAAATAAATGTTTAAATCGTCTGCGAAGGCGTTGTATTTCACTGGTACTTTATATAAGTAGATTGAACGGTGGAATGTTTTCTGACTTAGTTTTAGCAATAATACTTCAAGATAGATATTAAATAGGTAGGATGACAGTGGACATCCCTGTCTTGTACCGTTTATAATTTTAATTGGTTTGGAGTTTTTTTTGTTTATGTTGAGAGTAGTAGAGGCCTTAATGTAAAGGGTTGCAACCATTCTGATGAATTCATCAGGGATGGAAAAGCGTTTCAAGGTTTTAAAGAGGAAGTTTAAATTTACCCTGTCAAAAGCTTTTTGGGCATCAACAGAAAGTGCATATTTGGGGGATTTGTCGTACTTTGTTGTATAGGTTATAGCTTCAATAGATAGAGTGTTATCCCAAACATGCCTATTGTTCATGAAACGTAATTGGTCATGGGATATAATATGTGGTAATACGCTTTTTAGTCTATTTGCTAAAATAGATGATAGAATCTTTATGTCAAGGTTAATTAAAGCAATTGGGCGATAGTCATTAGTGCTGAGGTTGTTGTTATTTGATTTTTGTATAAAAATGGTCTTGGAGTTGTTGATATATAAATTGGGTATACCAAACTGGATTATGTGGTTATAGAGTTTAAGTAGTATGGAGGCAAGCACTTGCTGAAAGGTTTTGTAGAATTCTGACACATAACCGTCTGGTCCAGGGGCTTTACCTGGTTTCAGCTTGTTAATGGCCATCAAGATTTCATTCCTGGTTATAGGTGCCTTTAGTAATTTAATGTGAGTATCAGCTATTGTTGGAAATTGTAATTCATTTAGGAAAAAATCTTGTAGGCCTTCTGACTCAAGTGTTTGGGGACCATAAATTTCCTCGTATACTTCCTGAAATACCTGTATGATTTCCTTATCTGTGAAAAAGGAATGACCCTTATGAATAATTAGTTTTATTGTGGTAGGTGGGTGTCTGACATTTATTATCCTAGCCAGGATCTTCGAAGGCATTTTGCGCCCATTCAGCATACTTATGGATGAGTCTGGATTCCATAAGTGAGTAATGACTTAGGTGTAATTCATGTAGTTGTTTTTGAATGGTGGTTATCTGCTTCTCAATGTCCAGACAGAACTTGGTTTGCAGCTCTGATTCTAATTTTTTTAGTTCTGTTTCTAGCACCATGGTGCGTGATTTAGATTGTTTTTTGATTAGAAAGGCTTTTTGGATAAGGGTACCTCTTAAGGTAGCTTTGGCTGCCACCCATTGAACATCTAGAGGCATATCGGACATTTCAAAGGAGGCAATTGTCTGTGACAGGAACTCTTGAATTTCTTGATGGAGAGTCATGTTGTTCAAAAGGTTCGGATTAAAGGACCAGTTTGTAGGGATGTGATTCTCATAGTTATGTTTATAGCTATTTAAGTGTAGGTTAATTTTGGCATGGTTGGAAATAGTTCTGGGGTTACTGCTATATATTAGTTCATAGGAAGAGAAAAATGTTGAAATTAAAAAAAAGTCTATCCTGGACCAGGATGTATGGTAAGCTGAGAAGAATGTGTAGTTACTAACAGTGGGGTCTTTTCTAAAGAGTTCAAAAGGATCAAACAAGTTAAAATCGTCCATTATATCTCTTATAGTGTTAGTAGTACTTATGGGCTGTTTATTGGTTTTGCAGGTTCTGTCCATTTCCAGTCAGATTGTCATATTCCAGTCACCTCCAAGGATCAATAGATGATTGTAAAATTTTTCAATGAGTGAACAGATTTCATATAAGAACAAGGAATGGTGAAAGCAGGAACCATAGACATTTAGTATAAGTATTTCTTTTTTGTAGGATGGGATAGAATATGTTAGGTAACACCATCTCCCATTTGGGTCCCAGCCAGTGGTTACTAATGATCCTTCGAAAGATTTTTTAACTATTATTGCTACCCTCTTGGAGACCGTGCTATTACCAGCAGCTATTATTTGTTTTATCCATTTCTTTCTAACATCATTCGCCCATTAGGCCTTTGTCATGTCTGTTTCCTGGATAACAATAATTTCAAAAGTAGATTTTTGGATTAAATGTAGAACTAGATTATTTTTTCTATTATTTTGTAACCCTTTTATATTCCATGAGTCTATCAATAACATTTGGCCAAATAATTAGTGGGATGGAAGAATCAGGTTATTATTGTTAGAGTTAGAAAGATTCACATGCAAAAGGGTTGTTAGCTTAGATAGGGATAAGTAACTGGATTGATAGCAGACAAAGTTATTTTCTTTAATTGAGGTAAGTTTAGAACAATAGTATGTTAAAGTGACAGCCGCCTCTCTCTCAGACCACTCCCCGTGCTTAACCACATTCTGCTATTATCTGAAAGAGATAAGAAGAAACTATTTACAAAATTAACCACTTTACAAAAAAATTCTCCACATTCCAAAATCCAACTCACTACACACACTCAAGCTTCTTGCTCTAAAATAACAGTAGTAAATTGACTTTTTAGCTTATAGTATACATCAGCATATGTAGTTGGTTCTGATTAAAAGGATTTTTCTCTTCCTTTTTTTTTGTTTTTAACTTTTCTTTCTAGCTCACCTCCTTCCCCTCTTTTTTTATTCTCTGAGAGGGTTAACACAATGTGATTTGACATTACAAGAATATTAGGATGTGACTAACCCCTTAGGACAGCACAGCAAACTTCCCCTGAACTACCTAAACTGAAAATACAGCCATGTTTCATAAGTGGCTTTAATAGGATTTAGATAGTGTATTTTAGGGGTGAGAGTACCTCTACAGCTGTCAAGACATATTAGGGTTCCTTTCCTTTTATTTAACAGGTGGACCTTTAGACCAGTGCTTTTTGTTGTGTTTGCAGAGGCTTAGACTCTAGTGGAGCCTTGCACTTGGAACCGAACAATAATTATGCATCCCACTTATCTTTTCAAGACAATAAAATATAGTATATTTATCAACTGAGGGTGCTATGCCTTTTCATGGCAACCACTCCACCACAAATAGATTTTTGAAGACAGGGCAGATATCCGCAAACAGTTGCCAGCCACCCATAAATTTACTTTGCCAAGAATCATTGCATCAATAACAGCCCCACAGCAATCAAAACCCAAAGTACTGCTACACCTTTTTTTTTCTTTTTTTTTTCTTATCCCCCATCAGCCCAGACCCAAGTTTTATACATACATATACAAAAAAGCCCATATATGTGAATAAACAAACATGTAGTGCTACAAATTCGCCACTGTGGAGTGGATAGTCTTAGGTTCAAACCAAATTCTATTGTATCTCTCATCTGATTGAAACTGTCCCCTGTGATGGGAGCACATTCTTTGGTGCATCTACGAATATAGATAGGGATATATGCAGCGAGGATGCTATTTGGATATCAGATCATTTGGCCTTTCTGAACCAGAACTAACCAAAGACCTCATAAAGCATTATTTGTTCTAAGTTGGTTATATGTCACTACAGACCTCAACTAGTATGGAGAGAGAACCACTTGATATATTCATTGATACTTTCATTTATATATTCATTGATATATTCATTGATACTTTCATTGATACTTTCATTGATATATCCATTGATACTTTCATTGATATATTCATTGATACTTTCATTGATATATTCATTGATATTTTCATTGATACTTTCATTGATATATTCATTGATATTTTCATTGATACTTTCATTGATACTTTCATTGATATATTCATTGATATATTCATTTATATATTCATTGATACTTTCATTGATATATTCATTGATACTTTCATTGATACTTTCATTGATATATTCATTGATACTTTCATTGATATATTCATTGATACTTTCATTGATACTTTCATTGATATATCCATTGATACTTTCATTGATATATTCATTGATACTTTCATTGATATATTCATTGATATTTTCATTGATATATTCATTGATACTTTCATTGATATATTCATTGATATATTCATTGATACTTTCATTGATATATTCATTGATATATCCATTGATACTTTCATTGATATATTCATTCATTGATATATTCAAAAGTCATTTATCCACAAATACCCTCAGCTTATTCCTCCCTAAAAAAATAAGGCACAAAGGAATTTTGACGTTCCCTCTTGACAAGAATCACTTACGTCTCATATTGGGGCTTTGTATAAGAAGTATATAACTGGAATATCTGGCATTATGGACTGAATGTAATCTTCAGTGAATAACCAGAAAATCAAATGTTTTATGAGACACAGTTCAAAAATCTGAGGCAAAATTAGGGGTGTCCTGCAAAATCAGGGTCAGGCAGACATGAAGTGCTCCTTTGGAAGAAAGGAAAACAGCCCCCAAAAGCTCTTTGACACTTTCTGACATACCTTCTATAGATGTGGCAGAGTCAAATTCTAGCCGTTTTTTTTTTAAACTGTTTTACCTTCTGCTGCTGTTCTTTGCTAGCTGGCACTGTCAGCTGTTAGTTCCAAAGCACCCCTAAGCACTGTTAAGATAGGGTCTCATGCTGGCTAAGCATTTAACAAGTTAAACTTTTTTTCCCAGTTTTTCAGCATAGTATTGTCATTCGATGCACAATAGTGCTTTACTGAATCTGCCCCAAATTAATTATGTAACTTAAAATAAATAAATAAATAAATAAATCCCGTTATTTGGATAAGGTATATTTAATTCATATAAATTGCAGTGCCCAGTTTTGCTTCACAGTGGCTTAGTGGTAAGTGCCTCACAGGCCCATAGATCTAGCTTTAGTTCTGACCTCTAGTCACTGTCTTTGTGTTCTTTTGCACGTTCTCCCTATCTCTGTTGTTTTTTTTTTTGTCTATTCCAGTATCCTCCCTACCTTACCAAAAAAAAAAAACTGTAACTAGCTAGGACAAAGTGCAAAATGAGTAACATTTCTTTTCAAAAAATAAATGCAACTAAAATAAATAAATAATTAACTAATTTAAAGTCATGGCTTATCAAATGTGAAAAGTAATGCTCAGATAAACTGAAAGCGTTTAGAAGAACAGCTGCTGGACAATAAATGTTTGTCTTTTTTTGTATGTCTAGCTCCTAAGACTGTTAGCAGAAAACAAAATGTAGATGCCATACTGAAGTACAGAAGAGCTGTTGAGAAAAAAACATTTTTCCATATGGCTCTCTAGTTCTCTGACTATCTGTCAGTATCTTCTCACCCCCTTACCCGAGTGGATGAGATAACTTCAGAAGTATTCAGTAATGACCTTTTCCTTTCCCACAGACACCGGAGCTCTCTCTTATCAAGCCAGATTGTGCAGACAGCTGTTTGGAAGTCCCACTTTGACGTTGAGGTTCACTCAGTGGATATCCTGATAACAAACACGGCCTGTATTGGAGCTTTGCAGAGAGACCTTATTCCTTCCCCACAGTTACTGGAACTCGCACTTTCCAGTTTAGAGAATGCAGACAGGTGAGCGCAAATCCCGTTTTTGCGGTGGAGCTCATACGGCGCAGGTCAAGCTGGCACATTGGAGAGGCAAGGGTGTTCCTGTAGGACATATTTACGGGTTGGGCTTGGAGGTCAAGAGTCACTGGTTTACTAGGACCAACAGTTTCTTGGCCTAGTGTTTGAATGTTGAAACGATAACTTGGATGTGGCCAAGGGACATGAATTAAAGCAAGAGATTAGAAAAGGTACTTTGTTCAAGTCTAAGAGTTGAGGGGATAATTTTATCACTGGTATTACGATCCATCATGGTTTGTTCGGCATCTCAAGGCTTATAGACATGTAAGAGTTTTTATGTTTATTTGAAAATTGTTTGTCTAATTCATCATTTAAATAGAAAGGCACATAAGCATTCCTGTTTCATGCTTATTAGGAGGAAGTCGGAGTTTCACCAAATGCTTTGAGGAATGTAGCTTTCACTTTTTGTAGGTTTTTTAAAGAGTGCTTTACATTTTTATGCTGGAATGATAAGGTGGCTGGATATTTCATCTGGAATTTAATGTTTTTATTTATGAGAAACTTGCAGAAGGACGAGAGGGATTGTCTTCCTTGTTTTATAGGAAACGGCAAGTCCTGAGCAAATGTAATTTTTGAACCGCTCCATATAGTGAACTTCTTAGATTTTGCAGCTTGTAGGATTGATTGGGCATGAGAGGCATTGAGTAACCTTATGTAGATTTGTCTTGGCGTATCCGGAACTTGTGATTTTCTCAAGGCCTTATGTATTCTTTCAATTGTGAATGTTTGTGCAAAGTCTTTGTTTTCCATTAAGAGTCCAAATATTTCCACTGCAATGGTAGGCAGTTGTGGTTGTTCAAACTTCTCAGGAACGCCTCTAATCAGCACATTATTGCACCTTGTTCTAGCCTCTAGATCAATTATTTTTTGTTGCATGTCTTTTATAGAAGCTTCATTTGTAGAAGTAGTTTTTTGAAGTTCCTGTATTTTGATTTCATTGTCCAATATTTTTGCTTCGTTTTGGTCTAATCTTGTAATGATTTGTTCCAGATTGCAGCCAAAAAGGGTTAGGTATGAGGAAAACATTTGTATTTCAGACTGAAGTGGAGATAGTGCTGTCTTGAGATCCTCAATTGTGAAGAGATGTTCACCCTTATTTTTTCTGGGGCTGCTTAGAGGCCTCGGGCTGTGATTTGGTTGTTTTCTGCCTTTTGGTGGATGTTTCTTTCTCTGGAGACATAATTAGTGATAATCTAGTTTTTGAAGATTGTGCCTCCATTTGTTCCCTCCTGAACAGATTTTTGTTTTTCCCCTTTTCTTTTCCTTCCTTTATTTGTTTGTGCTTCTATAGATTCTTTGCAATGCTGTCGGGCCTAAGCACATGTGGCTGTGAGTACTACTACAGCCTTGGTGGAAGAGGAGATATATCAACCTTTCCGAGTCACAGTTCCAGCAAAAAGTTTTTGAAAGGCAAGTAGGCTATGATTAGCTTTGTTATGAAAAATCCTTTTTTTCAATTTTTAATGTAGCGGCATCGGGTGATTTTAGTAGATTGTTTGGCAGTAGAAAGAGTACACAGAAGAAAGTGTTTCTTAGTCAGCAGCCATCTTGGAATCCTCCTATATTTAGAACCATTGGCAAAGAAAGTAAAGGACTCAGAAATTCAAGGATATAATTGGTATGGTAGTCAAGAAAAGCCAAGTCTATTTGCAAATGATATTATTTTATACCTCACAAAACCAAAAAAAAGGACATTTCAGTGTTGTGGAACATTTTGAGAAAGTTTCAGATCTTTTCGGGATACAAAATTAATGACACTAAAACAAAGGCAATAGCTGTAAATTATGTACCCACACACAAATTGGTTCAGCAATAGCCATACTTATGGGGATATGATAAAAAGAAGTACTTAGGAGTATGGATTACAAATGATTCCAGTATGGCAGATAAAGATATGTGGAAAGACATTAAACAAAAGATAATACAAAATGGAAGCTATGTTATATTGATATGGAAAGTAAGATACAAGCAGTTAAAATGTTTTTAGTCCCTTTAGTATTATACACAGATCAGGCATATTTTTATCAATGACAGAAGAAGTAGCAGATAGCAATTAATAAAGAGCTGAACGGAAGGATTTTATCTGGAAGGGGAAGATGGCAAGAATCAAGTGGGATAAGCTGTTCTTCCAATAGGATAAGGTGGACTTGGATTATCTGATTTGAAGGGGTATTTCAGAGCTACACAGAAATCTAGAATTCAGAGAGGAAAGGGATGATGATGAAATGGGGGAAACTCAAGAAACAAGGAAACACTAGGATTTTTGATGGAGATCTTTAAGAAGAATAATAATAATCATACAGAATATCATATTCATAAAGTAGCAGAAAGGATTCTAAGAGTTTAAGCCAATGTGGGAATGCAGAAAAGAGGTTCTACCAATAGGGGTGACTGCAACTGGGGATACAGACAATAGGCAAGAGGGAGCTGGAATTTATTGGAAAAAACTGGCAAAGGAGCCAAGGTATTGGGAGCAAATAACTGCAGAGTGAAAAGTAACAGTATGAAGACACCGATAATTTATTTGGACTGCAGGTTAGAGATTGCCTTCCCTATCAAAGATTGATATCAGTGTATAGTCAAAGAGAAAGAAACAGGGGGTCCTAAATGAAAGACCTGCACTGGCTGAGTTTTAGTAGAATCTACAACAGAAGCTGCTGTTAAAAAAAATAATTAGCACAGCATATAAAATGTTGCATAGAATCAGTCAGAGAAGGTTAGAAAGGACTGCGAAGAGAGACTGGTTAAGCCAGTGGTTCCCAAACTTTTCGATTCTCGTCTTCCTTGCTGAATCCAGGTTTTGCCAAGGCACCCCCCCATGTAGATGCTCTTATTTTGTCAGCTGCTCAAGTTAACAGTACTAATTTTAAAAAGGTGTCCCTTCTTTGACAGGTTCCCAGCTGTATTGTGTGGCAATTTTATATTTTTGCATAACATATTTGGTCTGTTTTTCATAAAGTTGTAGTTTTCTGCCAAATTAGTAGCAAATCATTAAAGACTGAAGTTAGAAAATAATGGCAGACATTTGAGTTTCAGATTTCATACCCTTCAAAAATTCATACTAATGCAAGACCGACTACTATTCTATTATCTTTCTAGTTTTATAAGAGCAATATTAAAAAATTGTCTTTATTTTTGGGCCTGTGTCCCACTTCTATGTATGGCTTTGTCCAGATTTCTTGTTCTGAGGTTGAGAGGTATGAGTGTCTTAGCCATCATCGTCAGCCAGAGACATTTCAAACTGTGACCTACGTGTTGCACTCCACTCCCCATTGTAGTGGCTCTGGATGTGTCCAAGCAAGGCAAGGAGCAGTTATGCAGTGTAAGTGTGCAGAGTATTCCCCCATCCAAGGTAGACCACAAGTATGACTGTGGCTTTTCATCTGTCCCTGATTTTGCAGAATGTTCTGGTTTTCTGTTATATTTTTATACTGTTGATTTATGCTTCTTATTATTCAGAAAATGCATGCTGTTGCACTGCCCTGTTGCTCTGTATTAAAGTAGCAATGCTTTAATGACCATCTGGTAAGCTTGTCAGAGATTGTAAGATGCAAGTAAGCTTTAATAAGCATACTGTTAAAGAATTACCAACATTGAAAGCCTTTTCATTGTTGCCATGCAGAGAATATTTACATAACTAAATAACGTATAAGCCTTAGGTATTGAAATGCATATGACAGAATTTGTAATAAAGGACAGGATTACAGTATTTTCAGAAGCTCATTACATTTGTTGGAGACTTGCAGTTATCTTTGCAGGCTTTACCCGTAAACTAAACAGAATGCCAATCTATCATGTGTGGTCCATAACTTGTGCAGTAATCCTTTAAGCAATTTATCTTGAGCTTGTTTCTTGTTCGCTGTTCATTTTTTACTTTGACCATGTGTTCTCCATGAAACAAGTAGATAGTTGTTGTCAGGCAGCAGGTCTTTTTTAGATAAGAAACATTTTTACAAGTGGTGGTATCACAGAGATTGCTACTTTCAGCATGTTACTTGGTAATTCTATAAAGCTGAATATACATTATAATTAGAACTGCAGTGCAAGGAGAAGTGGTTTGAGCTGAGTGCTGCTTGTTTTTTTTTATACATGATTTTGACTGGCATTCCAGTAATGTATTTAAAAAGCAATTTATTTTTTCATGCCTCACAACCTTTGTGTTTCCATCTAGATATTAAGTAAGTTGTCATGTAGCCAATGCATTGAAATATTTTTTTTCTTCTACACTTCATTTTGCCTTGATTGGACTCTCGTAATGTTGGTTTGGCACCCAGGGCAGCGTATTTAATTAAAGTTCCAGTTGTTGTGGTTTTGAGCATAGCCCCACCCCTTTCTTGTTGGCCACACCCCTTCCCATTGGCCCCACCCATTCAGCTGTCTCCTGCAGCCCCCCTTTAATTTGAAGTCACCAGCCGCCACTGACTTTAAGTCAAAATATACCATTTTCCCAAAGGGTACCGAACTAGAAACAAACAGCTACTGTTAGAAACTATTTGCTGAGAGACTCACTCCTTCAATGTATGGGCTGAAGTAACCCAGAAGGAGTCATGTATCTCACGGGCCAAATCCCCAACAGCCTATTTTCCATGCAAACAATAAGTATCTCACACAGAACCAAGTCACCGACCAACACACTGAACTGTCAGTGTCAACAGTTTGAGTTATCCCAGTTAGCATGGCTGCATTCCTATTGGTTGAGGCTTGTGACAGGCTGGTAGCCCTGACGGTACTGACGTCATCGCACATGTGATGACATCAGCTCAAACCACGTGAGAAACAAAAAACAAAAGAAAAACACTGTACACATGCAGAATTCTTTTTTAAACACCTTTACTGAATTAACATTTAAGACACAGACATTATATAAAAGAAAAGAAACCACGATACCATGTTCATTGTTACAAATATTATACAACACATATACTCTTTCATACAATTATCATCAATCCAACATTATATAAATTGATTAATTCCTGTCTTCCCTTAAACCTTGTTCTTGACCAAAACATTCTTCTGCATGTATTGTTTCCACAGTTTCCATTTTTCTATGTAATTTCCTCCTACGCGTCTCTAAAGAGTCCACTTCCAGTTTATCTCTGTCACAATATTCACTATTTCATATACAGTTGGTTAGACTTTCATTCCATTTTCTACTAATTGCTTTTTTGGCAACCACCAGAATTAAACTTTACAAGGTCTTACTTTGACTAGGCAATTTAGATCCTGTATCCATCTAAAAAATAGATAAATAAACGCTCATTTGCTCACCCAATATTTCCGGCAGAGTATTCTCTACGGAATTTTTAAAGTCTGTCAAATCATTACACTGTCAAAACATATGTTCTCAGTTGCCTCTTTCTTCCCCAAAACACCTCCAACATTTGCCATCCACCTGAAGAAAAACTGCTTTGGAGTCTAATTAGGGTATAACAATACATATGCCTTCCATGCAAAAATCCTAAATCATCTAGGCTTTATTTCATATTTGGGAGCCATACATATACCCTCCAATTGTTTTCTTGTGAATTGCTTATCCAGTCTTTTTTCCCATTCATTTCTAACCTGCTCTGATTGGTTCTCATAATTATCATGCAATATTTGATATGCCCTACTAATTATCCCTTTTGTAAGACCAGCTTCTGTTCTATATTCATCTAAAAACTCTACCAAAGCAGGTCTTTTCACTTAGGATTCTCCTATCCTTTTCTCTTTGCCTATGCTCTGATTTTAATCCCTGACAGGGAAGGCAATCTCTAGCCTGCAGTCCTAATGTTTTCCTGGCCTCTTCCCATTTTATTACCTTTCCCTGTCTAGCTATTTGCTCTCAATATCTTGGCTCCTTTGCCAGTTTTCTCCATAGGTTCATAGGTTGGTACTAGGCTATCAGCCCTAGGGCCTATACAAGCCTAGCCATAACAATTCACTGGATATTTCTTCCCACAGTATTTACTTCCCTGGAAATTCCAGCCTCCCTTGCCTATTCTCTGTACCCCTAACTGCTCTCATCCCAATTGGCAGAATCCCCTTTCCCCATTTTTGTTTTGGCTTAGTTCTTAGAAAGCTTTTTGCTACTTTACAAATATAATATTCTGTATGGCTGTTGTTATTCTCCTTAAGGATCTGCATCTAAAATCCCACTCTCTCCTCATTTCCTGAATCCCTCTCCACTTCATCATCATCATCAGCCCTTTCCACACTGAAGTATAGTTTTCTGCTTGTATTATGTATATGAGCCTTATCTGTGTAGCTCTAAAATATCCCTTCATATCAGGTAATCCTAAATCACCTTTATTCTACTGGAATGATCAACTTATCCCACTTGACCTTTGCCCCCCCACAGATAAAATCCTTCAACTCCTTATTAATTACTGTCCAAAACTTCTCTGGTGGATAAAATTATGCCTGACCTGTATATAAAACTAAAGGGACTGAAAACATGTTCACTGCTTTTATGTTGCTATCCATAGCTATTAATATAAGCTTCCAGTATCTCAGTTTTTGTATAATCTTTTATTTAGTCTCATTCCACATATCCCTAGCTGCCATAACAGAATCCTTTTACCCCATATTCTTAAATACTTCATTTTATCTAGTCCCCAGAAGTATGGGTATTGCTGTAACCATTTGAAATGGCAAGACTCACTACAGTGAATGCTGAAATACAGAGACTGAATAGCCAAAACAGCAGCCTTACATATACTAAGTCTGAGATGCCACTTCTCAGAATATTCCCTTTTCTCTTAGGTATGGTGATCTTGGAGTTGGTATATATAAGTTCAGGCAGTGTGGAGGTTCAGGGTGGCTTGCCTTCCTGCAAGAAGGCATTTTTTCAGCTTTTTGGCACTTGGTGTGATGCCCCACCATTGGATCAGTAATCAAGGAGCCTCAATCCTCACCACTGGCACCAGTGGGGGACGTACATTGAGAGGATGACAGGTACACATACGGTATTACCAGATGCAGCTCCCTGCATCAAGTGCAATTTCCCTTAACAGCACACAGAAACCACAGTCAGACCGGGGCTGGTTTCTCCCTCCTTTCTCCAGATCCTCAATAAGACTCCCCACTGGCACAACTATAGAGACGAGTCCTTGTTCAGGGTTCTAAGCCAAGTCCAACCAGTGCTTCAAGTCCCTGCCCAAGTAGCACACACTCTTGGAGATTTGTTTTACACACACACACACACACACACACACACACACACACACACACACACACACACACACACACACACACACACACACACTTCATAAAGGCTGGCACAGATTTACTAGCTATGCCACCATCTGCCCAGACTATAAGGTAGTTATTACTAGCACCAGAACCCCTTATCAGCTACTTTAAGGTCCTTAACAAAGGGTGTCCAATCTTACTGTCTAATGTTACTATTAATACAAATGGTACTTTGACCAAGAGCAAGGCTATTAGGAGTGGCCCACGGTGTCACCAAATAAATATGCAAGTACTCTCAGAACTTAAATATTTCTAGACAAATCAGCCACAATGAAAGGTTTAAATATATTTAATAATAAATAAAAGAATAGGAAAATACTCAGTATATATGTACAGTAACGTCAGAGTTCAAAATCACAGGAAACATTTAAAACAACATTGCAGGACAGTCTCAAATAAATAAAGAAAAACATCTAAACTATGCTTCACTATATTCCTGACTAAATCTAAGAGAATTACTGTACCCTAGTTAAATTACATCAGAGCAAGGCAAATGTGTGGTGAATGGATCCTCCAGCTGATGTTGTCAGGTCAAAGACAGAATACAGACTGCTGTCTCTCACTGAAAGACTTACCAAATTAATACCTCAAATATTACTGCTGGGATAACTTGCAGAATTACATCATTGCTTGTTGTCTGACTCCTAGTTCCCAGGCCACAAAACAACCATTTTACATGGTCTCCCTTCTCTTTGTTCTTCCCTTGTTGTCTAGATGAGACTGAATGTAATGCTTGGGTCTTCAGGATACTTAGCTGCCCATGAAGATCAGAGTGGTCAGTAAAATTTCCTCCCCTCTGAACTGTAGTCAGAAATTACCAGTTCAGTAACCTACTCTTCATCTTCATATCTATCCCTATAGTAAACAGCATGTCAGTAGTAGCAACCCTTCTGTTGCTAAATGGGACACAAAGCTGTTTCTCTTTTTTAGATGAGTGACTGCTATTGGTTGACAATAGAAATGGTCTGAACTTTCCCAGTAAGTCTAATTTCCAGACATTTCAGTCTCCTTGAACCATTGTGGACTATGCTGAATTATGTTTTCACAACATTTGTAGTTTCCCTAAGTCCCAAGATGTGTTGGACATTTTTACGTCTTAAAAGAATTGCAGATACCCTCATTGTATTTCCTCTTCTTGTGCCTGTTGTGTCAGGTTCAGTCAGCATTTGCCTCTACACTGTGGGACCTATGGTAAACACTAATAACACTCCTAAAAATCAACAGTAGAAAAACTATATGTTTAACAGTAATTTATATACCACCAGCGAATAACATTGATACCTCTGAAAACATCCTGTAATGGAGATCCCATAAATTAACCACAAAACTATAATACTTGGAGACTTAAATACAGACTGGCAACTCATGAATTCCACTACCCACATTGAATCTATAAACGTGTACAGCATCAAACAATTAATAACCACACCCACTAGAATCAATAAAACTTATGTGAGACACTCAGCATTAAACTGGATCCTTACAAGAAATCAAACAAACTGACAACAGTAGGCTGCCTCTCAGATAGCATAAGTGACCACATACTAACATATGCCAATAGAACTCACAATAACCTAGATAAACATATTATCTATAACCAAATATGAAATACATTCAATTTCAGAAAAGGTATTTTCAATGAAACTCTAAAACAATATAAGTGGAATGTACTTACAACATTGTCACTAGATACTGATTTAGAACACTTTAATAACATACTTTTACAGACCTTGAATAATCTAGCACCAGTACATAACAATCGAGTGAAGTCCAACCCCACACCATGGCTAACAAAAGAAACAAAAAAACTCATGCTGAAAAGAGGTGAAGCCTGGAAAAATTGTGTAAAAATAAATCACAAAATGCCTTCCAGCAATTTAGACATCTTAGAAATCTTACAAAACTTCATGTCAAACAGGACAAGCAAACATACTCTACCAACCTACAAGACAAACATCAGAACAACCCAAAATTATTTTTGTTGTCCATAAATAAACTACTCCACCCTGGCAAGACCACTACTTCCTCTCCAAAAATGGACAATAAGGCAGACTCTATCCCCACAAAGTTTAATTACTACTTTATACAATCAATATTATCTTTCTTAGATGCTAATATATCTACCCCCTTTCTCTACCCCTGTCCAACCAAAAACTACCCACAGCTCTGCAATTTTACTCCTGTACCCATCTCACTCATAATGAGGTTGCTCCTTAAACTAAAAACTACCTCCTCAGCTGTAGACCAACTACCATCAGACTAGCTAAAAATGTCCACATAAATCATAGCCCTCCCTGTGTCTATACTAATTGTCACTTGCCTCGTGCATTCAAAAGAGATGATAAAGCGGTGTGTGGCTTTAAGATATTTATTGTACTTAAATATTGCCAGGAATGGTAACCTGAACATATATTTAAGCTAACATGTATTTAAGCTGATTCACAAATTATTTCAAACACACTCGCATGTGTATCTCTATTCATGCCTGTATTCACGCTGGCTGACTGTACAAAATGGCACTGCTCTCGCACATGCTCATTATTTATATGCCTATGCTATCTAGCTACAATGGCTGAGTAAAAACATTACACATAATGATCTACATCCTTCTTCTTTAATTTGTTTGACATGCAGTAGGAGAACAAGACAATATATATATGTTAAATAGCATTTCAGTAATAATAACAAATCAAACTCAAGTCCCAAGTCGCTGTGTATTTTGGATTGGGTTTAGAAATTCTACCTGATCTGGTTACATAAAAGCTTTCACTGGGTTTAGCAACAGGGACAGTCTCTGGGGAATTCTTCTCAGTAGAAACTTCAGGGATAATATCAGGATTATTTGAAGAAAATACACTGTCCTGCGAAATGGCAACAAGTGTAAGGTCGCTTTGAGAAACAGAGTCTTTGGCAAAGGCTATCTGCTGCATCACAGGTTCAGAAACTGGAAGTATATGTCTTCAATTTCTTCTAAATTCTATTCTCTCTGATTGAACAATATAAGATCTCAGTTCCTCACAAACATTTTTGATAATACCCACTCAGTCGTAACCTTTGGCTGTTTGCATCCTTATGATTTCTCCTTGTCGTAATGGTCTAAGAAGTTTCCTAGATTTATCAAAGTACAGCTTTTATGACTAACGTTTCTTCAAAGGTTGGGTTTTGACCACTTTGTTGTTCTTTGCATTTGGAATCAATAGTTGCTTACTGATCGGTAAAGTTGTTCTTGTCTGTCTAGACATTAATCTCGGAGCAGGTGAACCAAGTATGTTATCTCGGGAATGTTTCTGAGATTGAGAAGGTTAAAGAAAATCTTGGTACCATCTCTCTTAGATTTCTCTAACAAACATTTTGCATTTTGGACTACATGCTCAGCTAATCCATTGGACTGTGAATACTCAGGAATACTAGTAACATGGACAAAGTCCCAAGCCTCAGCAAATTTCTTGAACTGCTGACTGGTAAACTAAGTACCATTGTCAGATACAACTTTGTGTGGACTACCACGCACAGAAAAAAGTCTCTTCAATTTTGTAATGACAGTGCTGGAAGTTAGATTAGGTAGTAGGTCAGTTTCAAGCCAATTCGAGTAAGAGTCTACTAACACTAAGTAATGTTGACCATTCCATTCTAAAAATATCAGTAGCAACCATTGACCATGGTAGTTCAGGAATCTGGTTTAGCTGAATTGGTTCTTTTTGTTGGTGCGGTTTAGTACTATTGCAAATAGCACATGTTAGAGTTTCCTTCTCTATATCTTTTGATATAGAAGGCTAAAATACTATGCCTCTAGCCCTTTTTTTGGTAGAAGCATTATCCGGGTGTTCACAATGTAAGATCTTGATATATTCCTGTTGTAATGCTGAAGGAATAACTACTTTAGGACCTTTCATGATGATACCATCCTCCATCATGAGCTTCTCTCGGTAAGGAAAATATTTCTGGACATTAAGTAGTAGATTGGTTTGTCGCACTGGCCATCCTTGATGAATAACATGGTCTAAAGCTGTGTGTTGCTTGAGTTCAAGATGTGATGAGAAAAAATTTTTGACTTCCCTGACTTCCAAGTTTAGTTTCTGTTTTGCCATGCTGCTCTGTGGTTTGTCTGGGTGCTCTTGACAAAGCATCTGAAAGGTATAAATATTTGCCTTTTGTGTAGACAGAAATGAAACTCTACTTTTTCAATTTTAACATCATGCATTTCAGACATGCTGGGGCTGAATGTATTGGCTTTTCCAGAATTGTTACTAGAGGTTGTTGATCAGTCTCTATTTGAACAGGTTTTCCATAAATATACTCATTGAACTTCGACCATGTGAACACTACTACCAAAAGCTCTTTTTCAGTTTGCACATATTTCATCTCAGTTTGGGTTAAAGTTCTGGATGCATAGGCTACTGGTATGCCTTCCTGAAGATATGCTGCACCAAGACCATTCTTTGAAGCATTGCATGAAAGAGTTACTGGTTTTCAAACATCATAATTTCTAAAAATGGGTAGACAAGCAATTTTCTGTTTCAGAACGTCAAATGCAATTTGGAGTTGTTCTAACCAGGGCCAGTTTATATCTTTGTGTGTCAACTCATGTAACGGTGCTGAAAGTTCGTCAGGTCTGGGATGAACTTTCCTAAATAGCTGACCATCCCAAGAAAATGTTGCAAAGATGTGACATTTTCTGGAACTGGCATCCCAAGAATTGATGCTTGCTTAGACAAATCTGGTTATAAGCCAGAACTAGTAAAAAATGATCCACACAAGTAACTTCTCTCAGCGTGAGTTTACATTTCTGAGGATTCAGTTTAAGACTGACTATACGTGCATGGTCTAGAACTTTCTTGAGGTTCCTATCATGTTCTTCTTCACCATTGCCCCCAACAATAATGTTGTCTACTATGATAGCACATGGATAACCTGCAAAAAATTGCTCTATTGCATGTTGAAATACTTCACTGGCAGAATTTATCCCAAATGGCATTCTCCAAATGGTGCACTGAAAGTGGTTAACAATGAAGATTTGCGATCCAGCAAAATTTGCCAAAAATTAACTTTTTGCACCCAAGACTGAAAAAATAGTGGCATTTGGCATGAGAGCTGCTACTTCCTCTACTGTGCACATCAGATGATGAGGATGTTTAAGCACTTTGTTTAAATCTCTCGGATCAATACAAATTTGAATATCATCTGAGCTTTTCTTATGAGCTATGACCATGCAGGATACCCAGTCAGTCAATTCTTTTACTAGAGTTATCTCACCTGAATTCACCATTTTGTATAGTGCTGTTTTTACTTTACTCTGTATTGCTACTGAAATCTTCCTTTCTGGTCGAACAACTGGGCTTACCTCATTGTTTAACTTCATGGAATATGTGACTGGCAGATTGCCAAGCTCATCTTTGAAAATATCAGCATATTCACGAAAAATATTCTATGTAAAACTATCGTGGTTGTTCAGACTTATATGGTGAACTTCTTTATTAAATTAAATCAGTCCTATTCTCAAACTATCTTTGAGGCCTAACAATGACTGCACGTGTCTTTTGACTAAGTAAAACTACAAGTCATAGCTGTTATCAGCAGAATGGCATGTGAGAACTATTCTGCCATCAGTTTGAATTTCTTCACCACTATAAGCAACAAGTTTTGCACACTTTGCTGAATCAAGTTTTTCATTAGCTTTCACCTTGGCAAACATTTGTGCTGATATAATATTACACTTGGACTGAGTATCTACTTTAAGCTCTACAGGTTTTCCATTAATTCGAACAGTACAAAGTATGTCACATTTTCCAACAACTGATAGTCTACTGTATTAACTGTTTCATTAGTCACATACACACCATCAACATAAAAAGATGGCTTGTGACTTTCTAACTGATCTACTTGCTTCTTTGGATGCTCTCTTTTAATAAAAGATTGTGGCACTGTAGACTTGCAAAGCCTTTTGAAATTATTCCACTTTTTACATTTGTGACATTGCTGACCAAAAGCTAAGGACTTTTCTCATTTAGGTTCATGGCTGCCTCCACAATTACGACAGTTAACAATAAAATTACATGTAGTTGCTCCATTTGGTTTATGGTTAGGGTTAGGTGGTGGCACAGTCTTTGGTTTATATTGTTTTTTTATCTTAGCTCTGTGTCTCATACTATCAACATCTGCACTAGCAGACACCGTTTGAGAGACAGCTTGCATACTTTTCTCATTTGTAAGCATATTCGTGTGATTTTCTGTAAGCTCGTATATTTGACAAATCTCTATAGCTTTGCTTAACGTTAAATCGCCATCTTGAAACAAAATCTTTCTCACTGCATTATTAACACCACACACATTTGTCCTTTATCAACTCATCTTGCAAATCACCAAATCTGCATGTTTTTGCTTTATTTCTCAAGTCAGCTATGTATGCTGCTATAGTTCCAACTGGCTTTTGATTTCTTTTGTAAAATATGTGCCTTTGCATTGTAATATTCATTTGAGGGTTACACATTTCTCTATGTTTATGTTTTAGGCAGTCAGGGTCTTCCTGTGTTTCAGTCTCTATCACAATATGGCAGTTCTCCCCCTCCCCTGCATACACGACAGGTGCATACACAAATGAGCGCTTCCTCTCAGTGGCTTTCGAGCCTGCTAAATTAAGAAGTATGAATGCCTTTGTACGTGCAACTTTATCAGGAAAGCAGCCTGTATGAAAATATCATATTCTTGTCTAAACAATCTCCATTTCTCTGCAATATTATTATAAAACATCAGTGGTTCAGGTCTGCGAAATCCTTCTGCCATTACAAGAAAATACGTTTAAACATAAGCAGAGACCAGGTACTTGTAATTATGCTCAAATGCACAGCAGTCTCTTTGAAAAGGCTTCACTTTGATACTGCAAACACTGCAAATATTCCAGAAACTTTGGAAACTTTGAATAGATTTAGTTAATGCAAAAAAGTAGTACATTACAAAAAACTGCATTGTTTTAGCCTTTTCTTACATCTTAAACATTTCTGAAGTTATTTCAAACACTTTTGTATTTATTCTGAATACCTTTCTCAGTATGTCGCAATTTCAGACATTTTGTTTATCTCAGTAATTATTTCAAACATTTTGAATACTTTGTCACACATTCGGCGAATGAGAAATCATTTAAACAAACTTAAGTACCTCTGAATAACCGCTGATCTGTTTGTGAGTTCACTCCTGTATATTTCTTCATTTCTAATTTTGTGCTCATTGCTTGTGTGCTGCTTCAACTTTGGATCCCTTTCTGGCATCATGTGTTTTAGACATGCTGTTTCTGACACCATGTCACTTGTCTCATGCATTCAAAAGAGATGATAAAGTGGTGTATGGGTTCAAGATATTTATTGTACATAAACATTGTCATGAACTCTAACTGGAACATATATTTAAGCTAACTGATTTACACATTTCTTCAAACACGCTTGCATGTGCATCTCCATTCATGCCTGCATTCACTCTGTCTGACTTTACAAAATGGCACTGTTCTCACACGTGCTCAGTACTTAAATGCAGATGCTATCTAGCTACAGTGACTCAATAGGAACATTACACATAATGACATACATTAATTAATATGTCCATGGCAGAAAGATATACCCCATCACTGTGGAAAAAATTCTACATTATACCCCTGCACAAAGGTGGCACATCTACAGAGTTTAATAATTACAGACAATAGCAATTCTCTCTCCTCTCCAAAATATTAGAGAAATGCATACTTACACAGCTGATGCAATACCCAACCTCAAATAAACTGCTGTCAGAAATACAATATGGCTTTAGGCCCCAGCACAGCACCACTACAGCTCTACTACATTTTACCAATATTTGTGTCTTTCAGCTTTTCCCGGTTAGGGGTTGCCACAGCGGAACTCCGGTCCGCTAATGATTGGTAGTGGATTTTTACGTACCGGGTTACCAGCCCTGACGCACAACCTTCAACGAAGGCATGCCCCATTCATGTATGCCTCCACACAGAAGACGCTCTAGCTGAGAATCGAACGGGACAACGTCTTGCTATGAGGCGACAACGCTACCACAGTACCACCACTGCAGTGTACCACTACATTTTACCAATATAATAAACCAATATAGAAATAATGGCCTGCTTGTGTCCATCATGTTCTCAGACTTGTCAAAGGCATTTGATACTGCCTCACACCAGCAACTAATTCTTCAACTCTCCTCAACAGGACTTTCACAAAACTCCTTGTCATGGTTACTTAATTACATATCTGGAAAGCAAAAAGCCATTAAATGTCAACAAACCTACTCATCCTTTCAACCAGTTACCGTAGGTGTCCCTCAGGGCTCTATCCTGAGTCCTCTCCTATTTAATAACCTTCACACTACACTCCATATGCCTGCATTCACTCTGTCTGACTTTTACAAAATGGCACTGTTCTCCCATGTGCTCAGTACACAGATGACTGAACATTAATATATACAGTCTCAACAATAGACAAGCTCCAAGACATTACCCAAAAATCTTTCTCAAAAAATCAAACCTCCTACTAAACCACAAGAAAACTAAATTAATGCTTTTTACCTCAAAAAGTTGCCAAACTCAAAAGGAATCATTCACAGTAAAGTCAGCAAAATAATACTGTCATTGAAACTAACTCACAGTACACTTCTATACATTATAATAGATAACAATATCAAATATGACCAGCATATACTGCACACCATTAAATCTGCACACCAGAAACTAGGCTCCCCTTATAGGATCAATGGATTCCTTACAGATACTGCAAGAAAAACTCTAGCCACCATCTTCTTACTGCCAACTTAATGCCAACAATTTCTGCCCATCTCGTAACCAAACTAACTCCTCCTTTAAATTTTCACTACAACCTATCTCTACATCATACATACACAAACTTCTTCTAAAACTAAAACCATGTACCCCCTCGGCTGATAAGCTCCCATCTCTTTTTCTTCAAAAAGCTGCCAAGGTTATTGCATATCCTATATCTATTCTCATAAATAGGACAATCAAAGAAGGAATCATCCTCTCATGTTATCCAAGGTGGACACTCAACTGACTACGCTAACTATAGGCCCATTGCTCTCCTCTCACCTTTGGCTAAGATCATGGAAAAATATCCACCTTCAACTTCTCTCATCACAACATAATAGCAAACTGTCAACATGGCTTTAGACCACACCACAGTACCACCACTTTTTGTAGATACCATTAATCAGAACCGCAACAACAACTTACTCTCATCTGCCCTCTTCATTGACCTGTCCAAAGCATTCGATATGGTTAACCACCCTTT
This sequence comes from Protopterus annectens, assembly GCF_019279795.1. Classification (NCBI taxonomy): domain Eukaryota; kingdom Metazoa; phylum Chordata; order Ceratodontiformes; family Protopteridae; genus Protopterus; species Protopterus annectens. Next base: position 1,176,731,189 of record NC_056739.1, on the reverse strand, counting down.
GTTACTTAATACTCTTGAATCCCTCTCATTTGACATCCCAACCATTACATGGTTTAAATCTTACCTCACAGATAGAAAACAAGCTGTCCTCTGGGATAACCACACCTCTTCACTCTTGCCTGTTTCCATTGGTGTTCCACAAGGCTCCATCCTTGGACCACTTCTCTTCTCCCTCTTCATCAATGATCTTCAAACTATAATCCCTCAAGCAACCTGCATTCAATACGCTGATGACTCTACACTCATCTGCTCAGCATCTTCTACCACTGAACTTATCTCTCTCAAACATGGTCTCTTACTAAATGCAAAGAAAACCAAACTTCTTCTTTTACCCCACATCCAGGACCTCTCCCTACACTTCTCTATCTCCTCCAACACACTGTCATCTCACCTGACACATCAACTAAATTGTTAGGCATTACAATAGACAATAATCTCTCATTTGTCCTACACATTAACAACTCCATAAAACAAGTTAATAGAAAGATAGGATTTTCTCACACCTTCAACTAGAACAAGGATCTCACTCCCACCTTATCTCTACTCTTCTGTATGCTTCACCTATCTTCACCAATCTCAAAAACAAGTCTTAACAAACTGGCAACCTTATAATAACATTGCCCCTATAAAACATCATTGTATAAAAACTTTTAGGCTGGCCTGAGTTTCAGAACTATCTGATAATCCACCAACTCTGCATTGCCCACAAAATCTTATACCAACCTAATAATACCCCAATACTCTCACAACTCCCCATATAAAAATCTTAACTCTCTCCGCTCCTCCAGTAAAATTCTGACAAGTTCTATAAAATCAAATAATAATGCTGGTGACTCTCTTTACCAATGCTGTTGGGGCTAAATGGAATTTGTTACCTACTAACATAACAAAGATTACATCATTGCCTCTTTTCAAACAAAATATTAAACTGCATTTCCAAAATCACTGGCTTTGTTCATGTAATAAACCTGACTAGCTAATTCACTACTACTAACAAAATATAACTTTTCTCCCTTCCTCCTTCACTCACTACTCCTCTTTGTCTTACTCTTCTTCCCCACTGTTAGCTTTTTCTCCACAGTTAATCTCTATCTTTCCTTACTTTCTTACACTTACATACTTTCCTTTTGACTATATCTATTAAGTTCTTTTTCTTCCTTCTCTTTCTCAATTTTTATCATGTCATGTAGATAGTATTGTGTGTCATAGGAATTAACCCTTTAGTACTACTTAACATTGAAGGGTTTACTAGTCTTTATTTTTGTTATTGCAAACCCTAATACTAACTCCATTATTATGAATATTATTGTTATCATTATTTTTTGGTTTGTTACATTTTCTGTATGTATCTCACTCTAAATAAAATAAAATAAATAAAATTGTCTTATACACCACTCCTATCCTAACAAACTGAAATAATGCTTAAAGAAAGAAATTCATCTCATGTATAACAAAATAGCTAAATTTGCCACTAATCTCCCTCATAGGACCCACCATTGCCAAAGCTTAAAGCAATTAAACTTGCTTGAACTGCACAACTATCTAACATGTTCACAACTAACTACAGCACACAAACTCATTCATCATCCAGAAAAATACCCTGCACTAAAAATATATTACTGTCCTACTGTCCAGTAAGGGACCTCCGTTCTAGTAATAAATTCTTATTGCTCAAAAATAAATCAAATAATGTTGCAGGAGACTCACTCTGTTACTAATACATCACTAAAGTCGAATAGGCTCCCCACACAAAACTTTCTGACAAACTCAATACTTTTAAACCACTGTTTAAATAACATCTTAACCAGTCCTGGTCCTGCCCATGCTCATCACCAGGTTAAGACATTGTGCTCACCATACGATGCTCTCCAAATACTCTCCTTAAATAGAATGCTCTCAACCTCTCACTGAAATGACAAAATAATTTTTATATATAACTGTTGTCTGTAAAATCTTAGAATGTATAAATGTAAGTACTGTATGTGTTAACAACTGTATGTATATAAATGTAAATAGAAATGTAACTACTCTGTGTTTAACTGGAATTAAGTATAATGCAGTGTAAACAAATGGAGCTTTTCTTCCCAGGTCTCTGCTGAAAATGGGTACTGCCCAGTCAGACTTTCCCGGTAAACAAAGATAAATAAAATAAATACCCCAGTGGTACTACATGCAAGGTTCCATATGACAGCACTACAGTGGTCATAGAGGGTTCATTGGTCTCAGGACTCAGATACCCTTGTTGCTCTGACCAAAATATTTACACCATGCAAAAGGCATTTACTAGATTGGATGAATCTGTCCAACATCTTAACAGGCTTATCCTTTGTGGAACAGGCACCCAAAACAATGCTTACTCTAAATGCCTATTGCTTGGCTTAGTTGGGATAGGGATGACACTTCCATGGCCACTTAATCCAAAGGATTTGGCCTAATGAGGGCATGAAAACTAAGGTACTGCATCATTGTACTTGAGATGACAGATGTTCTCTCACTACATGCTTTATTGGAATGGATTTCAGTAGGCCTGATTTCTATTCAAGTCAGAAAACATGGCGGTAGTATAGTATATCAACAAGCATGGATGGACTCATTCTGTCTCTTGTACAAAAGGATTTTGCAAGTTGGGGAGTGGGCCTTCAAAATATGATACTTGTTAGCTGTCCTTATTCTAGGAGAATCCAGCTGTCTAGAGGACAGGATGGGGAGAAGCATTCAGGTGCTCCATGAATGGTCCCTTAGTCCACAGTTAAGATCATATTCAAGACATGGGTGATATTGTATGTGATCATTTTGCCTCTTCCACCAAAGCAAGCATTGGAAGATTTTCTCCCTAATTCTTCCTTCTAACAGCAAGAACAAAGCTGAGGTCATCTTGGATCAATGTTCCGCTTTATACCTTTTCTCTGCTTCCACTGATGGTGAAATTTCTTCACATGATCAGACAACCCAGGGCAACAGCAGACCTTAAAAAAAAAAAAAATTCTTGGATGGCTCTTTACTCAAGCAGCATTTGCACCTCCTTTCTTCATGCTCAAAAGCATTTGCACCTCCATTCTTGCTGCTGCCTTCTGTTGAGGAGAAAACATCTGGAAAGAGTAAAGACGAAGTACGTAGAACATAACATAACCTTACTATTAAAGATAGGTTTGGTTTCTGCATGACTCAGCAGTATTGTTATGCTTTTTTATTTTTTTAAACAAGAAACATCTTTATTAAATTATCACATCTGACATAGGCAATCATACATTTATATAAATGAAAACAGACTATACTGACATAATTTTAGTTGCAAACATTATACATCACTTATATTCTATTCAATCACTGTCAGTCAAACATTATATAGTTCATTCAAACCCTGCCTTGTTTTAAACCTCACACCTCCTCTGCAGGTACTGTTCCCACAATTCCATTTTTTCCTATGTAATTTGATCCTACCATTTTCTAAAGATCCCATTGCCAGTTGTTTTATCTCTATATTATATTACTATATTCACTACTTCTAATACAGTTGGCATAGACCTTGACTTTCATTTTCTAGTAATCGCTTTTTTGGCAACCACCATAATTACTCTCAGAAAGGCCTTACTATCTCTAGGCAATTCCAATTCTGTATCATAGCTCAAAAAATCATCTCCTCAGTTATACCAGTTTGCTCACCCAGTGTTTCTGATAGAGTGGTCTGCAAGGAATTTTTAAAATCTGCCAACTTATTACACTCCCAGAAAATATGTTCCCAATTACCTCCTTCTTCCCCATCATACCTCCAATATTTGCTGTCTATCTGAGGAAAAATTCTTTGGAGTCTGCTTGAGGTATAAAAGTACCCATGCAAACACCTCCAGGCAAAGACCCTAAATCTTCTAGAAATTTGTTGCAAATTTGGCAACCACATATATGTCCTTCCATTGTTTCTGTGGGGATTACTTATCTGATCTCTCTTCCCAATCTTTTCTGACCTCCTCTGATTGATTCCAATAGTTAACATGCAGTATGTTATATACCCTAGTAATTGCCCTTTTTTAACAGCAGCTTCTGGTCTAGATTCAACTAAAAACTCAATCAGTGCAGGTCTTCTGTTTAGGATTCCCATATCCCTTTCTCTTTGCATATACTCTGATATCAGTCCCTGACAAGGAAGACAATCTCTCCCTTGCAGTCCAAATGTCTTCATGGCCTCTTCACATTGTGTTAAATTTCCTTCTCTAATTATTTATTACCAATACCTTGATTCCTTTGTTAGCTTGCTCCAGTAAATTCCAACCCCCCTCCTGCCTGTTCTCTGTAGCTCTAATTGTAGTCAACCCAATTCACACAATCTTCTTTCTCAATTCCCATGTTGGCTTAGTTCTTGATATACTTTTTGCTACTTTATGACTATAATATTCTGTATGAGTGTTGCTATTCTTCTAAGGATCTGCATCCAAAATCCCACTCTTTATCTCTTGAATTACTCCCCCATCCCATCCATGATAATCCTTTTCTACTTTACCTTTCTGCTTGTGTTATGTATAAGACCCTTAACTGTGTAAACCTAAAATATCCCTTCAGCTCAGGAAATCCTAAACCTCCTTGTTCAGCTGGAAGGGTCACCTTATGCCATTTTCCCTCCCAGGTAAAATTACTATCCATTTTTCCTCCTGTAGATAAAATATGCCTGACCAATGTATAAAAATAAAGGGACTAAAAACATTTTATTGCTTACATCTTGCTATCCCTATCCATAGGCAACAGCTTCCAGTTTCTCAGTTTTTATTATATTTTGATTAATCTCTTCCCAAATATCTTTAGCTGCCATAACCAAATGCTTTTTTACCCATACTCCTAAATAGTTTATTTTATAGTGTTTCCATAAATATGGGTATTTTAGAAACAGTTCATGTGTGTGTACATAGTTTACAGCTACAACCTTTTTTTATCTTTATAATTTTTATATCTCAAAATAAAACAAGAATTATCCCAGAATGTTCCACAACAATGAAATGTCCTTTCCTGGGTCTATCAGGTGCAAAATAATATCATCTGTAATATCATATCAGCTATATCCTTGAATTTCTGGGTCCCTTATTTTCTTTGCCAATTGTTCTAAATATAATGCAAATAACAAAGGGGAAAGAGGACACCCCTACCTGGTTCCTCTATTTAGACACACCTTATCAGACAGAAACCCTCCCACTTTGATTTTTGCCTCTGATCCCCTCATATTTTCTTCTAAGTAACCTTATTATTGTGTCAGGAAATGCAAATGCTTCCATTGCCTACTCATAAAATCCCAGTTTACTCTGTTGAATGCTTTTTCTGCATCAAGACCAATCCACAACAACAGTATTTTCTTACATTCTGATTTTATCTGGAGTATCACTGTTGCATTAATGTTGTCAAATAGTTGCCTCCTCTCCAGAAAATCACACTGATCCATATCTATCAATTTTGCCAACACCTTTGGCATTCTTATAGCCATTATAGACATAAACATTTTATAATCATGGTTTAAAATTGAATTGAGCCTGTATGAAGCTGGAGCTGATGGGTCTGAACTGTCTTTAGATATTACAGCGACCACAGCTTTTTCCAGGCTGTTTGTGCTTCTCCTTCTTTTAAAATATTATTAAACAAAATCTTCGAGATCTTTATCACTTTCTTCATTCCTAGCTTCCAAACATCCTCCAAATTGCCATCTATTCCTGGAGATTTCCTGCAGATTGGTTGAACATCAACATTTTTTATCTCATCTCCTCCTATTTTAACTATCAATTGTTGTGTTTCATCTACCTCTAACCTTGGCACATGTAAGTCTTCCACAAATATTTCCATTTGTATTTTTTTCTTGATTTCCCCACTTCTCTTTTTTATACAAATCTTCATAAAATTTCTTAAATATATCTAATACCTTTACAGGATCTCTGGCTATTTTTCTTGTAATAAGCTCCTTAAGTTTGGCAACAACCATTTCTCCTTTCTGTTGTGTATGTTGTTGTGCCAAACAATTTTGTGCTCTAGAGTTATCAAAACATTTGCTTAACAACAATCTTTCTACACTCATGCATATTACCCAGGCACTCCCTTATGTTCCCTTTAGTTCGGGGCAATTGTGCCTCATCTTGTTTTGTGAGATTCTCCTTATTCTGTAATACTTTAACCTTTGTAAGCTCCTCTAAATAATTCCTGTTACTTCTTGGCCATTTCTTTTCTTGTTTTATTTCTACCCTATTTTTAAATTCAACTTAAGTTTTAGCCCACTCACTAGCTGTAACTTATGAAGTATGTTCTATCTTCCATAATAACTCCAGAATAAGTTCCATTACCCATTCCTTAAATTCCTCTCTTTTTAACGGGAAGGTGGGGAATCATCACTTTCTATACTTTATTACCCTGCATTTAAAAATTCTTAATTAAATGCACATGTTCCTGTGAAATATAATCTCTGTGCAGTCAAGCCCAGTTATTGTACCTTGGGGAAAAATATGTAAATTCTCTCAGAGTTCCTACTACTGAAGTCATATCTTCCATACCAAATATTTTCATAGCTGTCTTCAGAAATCGACCCTCTTTTGTTACATTTCTCCTTCTAGGCCCCTCAATACATCCTCGTTGTTGCAAACCAAATTTCAGTCTCCATCTATAAGTAATTTTCCCTGCTGAAAGCTGATGGTTTCTCCCAACATTTTTAAGCTCCATAATAGCAGTTTTAGTTGGAATATAAATATGCACCAGTGTAAAGCTCATCCCTTGCCAGTAGCATCTTACTACCACAAATCTGCCATTATCTTTTTTTATTCTTCCATCGCTATTGGAGCTCATCTAGCAATTATTTATAAGTACTTCTCTTTTCCTTTGCCCATGATATTCTGCTGACTATCCATTCTGAAAACCTTTCTTTATCAAATTCACACATGCAGTTCCCTCTAAATGTGTCAACTGTAGGATTACTATTTGTGGTCTGCATTTCTTAATGTAGTTAAATATTCTTTCCTTTTTGTCTATACCTGTGAGACCATTCACATTCCAAGATAATAGGGAAAGTGTTGCCATTATGATACAAACTCATTATTCCCATATATTATATAGACAGCTTTTTTAAATGTACATTTTCAGCTTTTGTGATACATGTCTTTGTCTTTTCGGCTTTTCCCGGTTAGGGGTCGCCACAGCGGAAATCCAATCCGCTAATGATCGGCAATAGATTTTTATGGTGCCGAGTTGCTAGCCCAATGCTCAACCTTCAGCGAAGGCACGCCCATTCACGCATGTCTTTTGGAGGCCACTCGACCATGGGGAGGACATGCAGACTCCATACAAAAGGCACTCCAGACGAGAATCAAACAGGAGAACCTCTTGCTGTGAGGCAACAATGCTACCGCTGTACCACCGCGGCTAGCTTTTGTGATACATGCACCCACTGTTTGGCAGGTTAATCCTTTATACTGCTTTTTCTTATCAACAACATTGAAGAACATTGGAGAACCTTTGCCACAATTTACACTTTTTTAATCAAAATCTTCAAAACACACACATACATACACACACACACACACTGTTGTTAACTTAATACAAACACACAAAACAATGTACATTTTCAAATAAAGATATTTAGCCCTCCTAATAGGAACAATTGTCCCCAATAGACATCCCTTAATTAACCTAAAATTGAGGTTATCCATGATAAGAAGCATGTTGTCACTTGTGCTTTTACTATCACTAATTGGCATCAGTTCTTTTTTTTATCTTTAGTCCCCTCCCAGATGTGAAAAACAATGTTCATGCTTTCATAAAGTATTAGCTTTTAGCCTTGAAGGAAAAAGTGTTCTGGCTTTTTATTGTCTTATTATCAGCTTGTTTCCTTGGAAACATAACAGAAAAAATGTAGTCCTCAAATGCAGGCTTCTAGAGACAAGCTGAAACATTTGTTGTTAAAGGAAAGCTTTTCATTATACTCAATGTTCTCTTATTTACTTGCATTTATTAAAATACATTATTAGTTAAAGCCAAGGGTCTTAATCCAGACATTCACATATGGAAAATGGAGAGAAAACATATCAGCTTTGCATATATTATGATCTGTGTTCTTCTTCACCCCTATCCCTCACCTCAACAAGACAAGACTACAGTCTATTAATTTAAACATGCTTTTCCCTAGACTTTTTTCTCTTTTTGCATTGCATTGTATTATCTTAATACTAAAAGGAAGAAAGAGAAAAAAAGACACATTTACTTTAGTATATTTAACACATACAAATAAAAATACAGTACTATAAAACATGCAGTTTCTAGCTTGAAAAGTTTCATAGCAATACTGATACTAACATAAATTGCTTTACTCGCAGTTACCTTTTTCTTTCCTCTCAACCTTCCTCAGTGTCCTTCCTAATATTAACAACATGAAGTGAGGCAAAATGTCCTTCAGTTCCTCACAAGTTTAAAAAGTCCATTATTTCTACTTTTTCTTATACAGCCATATTTCAAAAATGTGACTGATGCTTTGCAGTCTCACTAGTTTCCATTTTTTGTGGTCTTCCTGTTCATCTCCATCTCCCAACTCCAGATTACAGTTCAATTCCAAGGTACTCCCAATTATTTTAGTCAACTCATGTGCTTTTACTCTGTTTCACAAGCATTTTCCTTTGGAACAGTGTAAAAGGTTTCAGTGGCAAAGTCTACCTGCATGCTCTATCATCAGAAGAATGAGAAGCAGAGTCCTCTTGTGCTGATAGCTCACTTTTTGTTGGACAAACATTTGTGTTTCCTCCTTAGCCAATTCTGTATCAAAAATGACTGATGTTCCAGGGAAAAAATATTCTGAAGACAGGTGGATACAGCAGTTTGAATCTCATACCTGCCTCTCAACATTCCCTGATTGCTGGAATAAATTATTTTCTCTCCTGCATGGTGTACAGCGAATAATCATTTCCCACACTCTATAGTCTCTTTTAATGCTATGCCCTTTTGCCAGATTTTTATCAGGATCAGCTCTTTCTGCTGGTAGGTTTGCACCTTTACTAATACAGGCCTTGGCTGCTTTTTCATGGCCAGATTTGGAGCATACACATGGTGTGCCCTTTCAGGTAACAGTGCCTGCTTTTATAAACAGAACAAAGGTGTTGCTATGGGGGCATCTTGTGCCCCCATTTATGCCAACCTACTCCTCGATTGGAAAAATAGCAATGGATTCAATTCAGAATATTCAGTCAACATTAAACTCTACGTAAGGTTTTTAGACAATATATTTATTTTATGGCAAGGTTCTCATCCACCACCTTAACCACTCATCTATTTTTTTTTTAAATTCTACAACTTTGCAAAAGACAATATAAATTATTTAGATACTTTGATTGCCTGCACCAGCAAAGGTTGAAGTCCAAAGTTTTTAGGAAGGCGACTTTCAGCAATTCTTACTGAGACTTTACTAGTAGTTATCCCCTTAGCCAAAAGAAAAGCTTGATTAAAGGGCAATGCATTTGCATTGCAAGAATGACATCCCAATATGAGGGTGTTCCTCAAGAATTGGATGTTGTATCTGATATATTTATGGCTAGGGGTTACCCATCATGTTTGGTGAGTGACATCAAGAATTATGTCCAGTCCCAATGGGGCTTCAAGTACAAACCTCTTCTGGGGACAGGACTAAGAAAAGATGGAGAGGCTACAAATAAGAATTATTATGAAAGAGCTCTTGTGGTACAGTATAGCCCACTGTCAAGAGAGGTCAAATGGCAATTAAGACTTAATGCTTTTCAGGACCCTGGTTTAAAAAAAATTGTCTACAACCATTTTTATATAAGAGGTCTGCAAATGAATATTTGTATTGTATTTTTTATCTACAAAGGTTTTGTAGTGAGAAACTACCTTCAGATTTTGGAATTTTTTATGTCTTTATTACTAACTTATTTTTTTTAGTATTAAATGTAACAACTTCCTGGTCAATTTACGTATTTTATGTAGGTACACCTTTAAGGCTGAATGTATTTAATTGTTAGACACAAATTAGATTCAAATTAAAGGCATTATAGAATGAGAGACTTTATTTTACTATTCATTCTGATGAAGTTCTGCATTAGGATGAAAGCGCTTAATATATTTCTGGTGTCAATAAGGATTTTTTTGGGAATTATCTTTGGGATCCTGAATTTTATCACAGGCTGCTTGCGTTACTGTTTTTCTGTGGATTTAGTTTCTGCTTTGGAATACCAGTCTACTTGCGTATTTGTGCCTTCATAAAATTAATGCAGTCTGTTCCTTCTAGTTTCTTTTGTATAGTAGAAAATCTCTACATGCTCTGTCCTATAATTCTGACATTTTTTTAAAAAAATGTCTTCTTGAACAGTTTCATACTTATCCAACCTTTTCTCATGTTGACCATTGGTTTTTGCAGTTTTTTTCATCTCATTCTGAATATCTGTACAAAGCTTCTTCCATTTTCCAGCCTTTTGTTATTTGAATCGATATACTCCTTCAGTGTTTTGTTTATTTTAATCAGCTCTGAGCACATTTGACTTATTTTTTCCTCTAGACTGGGAAGCCATGTCTTGCACTAAAACTGGAGCTTTTTTCTTTTTCTGAACAGCTGCAGGATTCTTCCCAGTCAGTGTTTTCTCTTCACCTTTTCTAGATGATTTTCTTTCTGGTTCTCTTAGTTTCATCTTTGCTGGTATCCAAGCAGTGTACTTAATAGCCAGCAACTGGATTTATAAAAAGTGACAGAGTTTCTGGCCCTTGTCTTTTAGTTTCTTTTCTCACTCTGGGACAGCTGAAGTTAACCTATTTATCAGTGTGCAGCCATCTTGGAAAGTCTCAGATGAAGTCATATCTTTATTAATCTAAGCTGGTAAGTCAGTTGATATATTTGTCAAGCCACAGGGCTTCAGATGTCCACTTTAGAAGTTGATTGAATCCTCTTACTCTCATAATAGATCATAAAATAAATTTGTCTAAAAAGTTTGCCAAAGTGTGAAGTACTGTTAAGGTGTATGTGGGTGGAGGGAGTGGACCTGTAGAACAGAGTTTCATGCTCTCAGCCACTGAACGTCTCTCTTGTCTTATGTAAAGTTAGTGTTATAGAATCATTTTCTGTACTGTACACTGGCTTACACAATATTGTACCATAGATGAATATATTTTTAACAGCATAAAAGTATCTGTTGATTTTTTTCCCCTGACACCCCAAATCAACAGAGTTTGGAAACTCATACATTATATCATACAATGAAATGTTTAGCCATTTAAACATATTTGCATACATAAAAATGAAATCTCTACATAATGCAAATAGGTCTGTCTTTGCAAAATTACACCTGTTTCACAAATATTTATGTTGGAATCCTACATTATAGCATTATTATTTCTTTATTGCACTGTATTTGGTATTAAAGTTTCTTAACTTTGAATTTCAGTACAGTATATGTGTATGACAGAGCAACAAGAACAAGCCTAAAAAAACTGGTAATATATTTTAACCACCAACATTTAACACAAAATACTGTTGTACTCAATACAGTTTGAGGTAGGCTCCTATACACACATTACCCTGAGCATCTTTAAATTACTTGAAAAGTCATTCACATATGTTCTTAAAGATACCATACAAGACTTTTTTGTGAAACACTGCAAATCAAAAATAAATTCTGTCATAATTTTTAAATATGTTCATTGGCAAATTGCCAGCACACTTCAAGTACTGAAGCAAATGAAGATTTTTTTCAGTCTGAGTTTTACAACTGAATAAAACAACTTCATTTTCTTAAATGCACATAGCCTAACTTACTGTATATTATTTGCAAAGAAAGGTTATATTCACCTGTTTATTATTGCTTTTAAAGTTTGCATACTTTAGTCTCCCATTGAGTAAGAAGTTTTATATTTTGGCATTTGTCTCAGTCTTGGGAAAGACTTGTCAAATTTAGGTAGTTACTGATCCATAAATTGTATCTTTTAGTCACTGTGAATGCATAATTCACAGCTAAAGTTCAAATGGCAGTCACTCTAATGTTTTATTCTTCTTGCAGAACTCTCATTAACAGTTACCTTGAAGTGAAGTAGACATATAAAATTTTGTGAAAAAAGTTAACTGTTTCTATCTATTTTTCTTTTCTCCTTCTAAAAGTGCAACTTCTGTAATTGTCAATTGTACTTAATGTCAAAATCAGAAATTAAAAAAGCAGGCAGCCTTTCTCCATTTTACATTATAAAATATTCCTTTATTCCAGAATGTTTTAATGCAAAGATGAACTGATTCATCTGTATTCTTGTATATATTCTATCTGTAAATTAGGGTTTCATAAATAATCCGGTTAATTCAGAAATTCTCACTTACCCTGTAAAAGAGGATGAGGACCACCTTGGGGAGACCGTATGATGGAGGTCTTGTGAACAGAGTCCAGTGACTGCTCTGGTGTATCAGACAAATAATCAGGTTACAGAACAATAACCAGTATTCTTTCAGCCCATCATTTGAATATTTTATTGAAATCTATTTTCTTAGACTGATTGGACTTCCAAGATGGCTGCACATTGAGGAACAGCTTAATTCCAGCTCTCCCAGTGTGAAAACAGAAACTCAGCAGAGAAGGTCAGTAGACCTGTGTTTATGGGTAGATTTCAGTAACTGGCTATAAACTGTACTGCCTGGATGCCAGGAAAAAAGAAATACAGAGGACCTGGAAAAAAAATCAGCTAAAAAAGTGAGGAAGAAACACTGATTAGGGAAAGTTCTGCAGCTGTTTATCAAAAAGCAGTGCAATCTTTAGACATACATTCCAGTACCCTAGAGAATGATATAAGACAACTGCACACAAACCTGGTTAAAATAAACAAAACACTGATGGAGTACATCAACACAAACAACAAAAAGTTGGAAAAAAATGAAAGAAGCTTTAAACAGATATTCAGATAATGTGATAAAGCTGCAACACTCAGAGGTCAAAATGAAAAAAGGCTGGCTGAATATGAGACTGCTCAGGAAGAGATGTTTAAAAAAATTATAGAATTAGAGGACAAAGAAGTTGGGAAAACTTGAAATTTTCAGCTATACCAGAGAAGCTGGAAGGAACAGACTGCATTAAATTTATGAAAGCACAAATAAGCAACTGGACTGGTATTCCACAGCAGGAGTTGTTAGTTGAAAGGGCACATTGCATTGTGTGTATGCTCCAAACCTGGCTATGTGAAAGCAACTTAGACCTTTAATAGTAAAGATACAATCCTACCAGCAGAAGGAGTTGATTCTTACAAAACTGTCTCAGAAGGACAAAATACTGAAAATGGGGGACAGCGGAGTGTTTGTCTAGAATGATTACTCATTGTACACCAGGCAGAAGAGGAGCAAATGTATTTCACTATTCAGGGAAGATCTAGATGCAGGTGTGAGACTCAAACTGCTGTACCTAGCTGTCTTCAAGGTATTCTTCCCTGGAGGGACACAATCATTTTTGATGAAGTACCTGCTAAGGAGGAAATACAAAAGTTTGTCCAACAAAAAGTAAGCTGTAAAACAGAGGGAGATTCTGTTTCTTCTTCTTCTGGAAAATAAAGAACACTGAGAGACTGTATCTGTGAAACTTTATCCAATGTTTCAAAAGAAAATGTTGGAGAGAAGGAAGGAAGCATAAGAGTTGATTAGAAGAATTGAGAGTACATTGGAAGTGAAGGAGAGACAGGATTTGGAAGATGGAGATGAACAGGAATAAAACCAGTAACAATGTGGGTTTACAATACAATAATTATATTTGTGAAATATGACAGAAGAAAATTTGAAATGTGGACTTTTTCAGAATTTGTTGGATGTGTGGGAGACTCTAAAGCATATGCCCTGCTTCATGTCATTAATATTCATAAAAGTGCTTGGGGAGGGGAAGAGGATGGAGAAGGTTAACTGTAAGTAAAGATTTTTTTCTTAAATAGTATTTTTGTGGTGTGTAGTTTTCTTTACATGCTATAAAGTAAAGTTTTCTCAATTATTTTTAAGTGTAATAGGGATTGTAAACAGGTGCTGCTGTTTTTTTTTCTTTCTCTCTTCTTCTCTCTTTCTTCCTGTTCAGGTTTAAGAAATGTAGGCACTGCAATGTAAAAGAAAAAACCTGGTTAAAAAGCATGACAAGAGAAAAACTAATGTGCTTTTTCTCATTCTTGGATAGGGGAATGCCTGGATTAGGGACCTTAGATTGATTTGGTAACAAGTTTTAAGAGAGAACAAGTAAATGAAAAAGAATATTGAATATTATGAGGCTTTTTTCTAACAAATAAATTTTGCTTAGTAGCAATTCTGCAGCTGGTCTTCATGTTTCCATGGAACCAATCTGATAGAGAAAATAGCTATCTGGTTCTCATGTCTCCATGGAAACAATATGATAAAGAGAAACTGGCTGCAGTGTGGTGGAGAGTGATTGGCTGAGGAAAAAAAAAGAAAAGAGAAATTGGCAAGTACATAATGTTATCTGAAAGCATTCAGTGGTTTCCCAGCTGGGAGAGCTATAAAGCTAACACATAACCAGTTAGTAAATCTGTATAGATGAAGTACAGTACCAAGACACATATGAAACATCCAATATTCACGAACAGCTGCTGTAACAGGAACAAAACTCGTAGGCAATACTTAAAATCAAACAAACAATTTATTGGAAGTAAAAAATGAGCGCTTTCGCGTGGTCCGTCCACGCTTCATCAGATAAATCACTTGAACTTGTGTAAGGATTATATACAACTGCTCAAGGCGGGAAAGTCTACTCATTAATCAATTAACATTTGAATCATGCTGAAAACATTAAAAACGTTAAGAACACTTAACCATTTAGGTGCACTTGCAAGCTCAAGTCTTAGGCTACTATATGCTTTTATGTTTGCAAGAAACACATACTCGTATTCTTATATAAAAATCTATAACACAATTAATAATAATAAATGAAACAAAGCAGAAATATCTGTATGAATATCAACTATGTCTCCATGGAAACAATATGATAAAGAGAAACTGGCTGCAGTGTGGTGGAGAGTGATTGGCTGAGGAAAAAAAAAGAAAAGAGAAATTGGCAAGTACATAATGTTATCTGAAAGCATTCAGTGGTTTCCCAGCTGGGAGAGCTATAAAGCTAACACATAACCAGTTAGTAGTTAGAAGAAGCACTGGCTGCACCATGTGTTTTAGCATGCATAACTTTTCTTATAGGTTAACCAATTTTGTGAGTGTGGCTGTCAGGTTTGGGACGTTTGCTCCTATTAGGTGGGTAAAACTTCAATATTTGAAGATGTACACAGTTTTCTCTCTTAGTATTAAGTTAATAGGTTTTAGGGGCTATTGGGGTTTGTTTGCATTTTGTTTGAGGGCTTTCAATAAAACAAAAAGTTTTGTAAGATGTGACATAGGCTTAAATGGATATGACAAAAAACAACTGTATAATAGTTCAACCTGCCAAACAGTGTTTGTTTGTAACACAAAAGCTGGAACTAGATATTTAACAAAAAAGATGTTATACATAAAAGGTGGGAATAATAACTTTTTAATGCAACAATGCTTTCTGTAATGTCTTTAAATGTCAACAGTCTCAAAGATAAATACAAAAAAGAAAGAGTAATGAACTATGTCAAAAATGTAGAGTGCAAATAGCTATGTTACAAGAGAAGAGACACACTTGAGAAAGAACTGAACATGTGAATATGATAAAGATATTTAGGATGGTTATTCAGCAGAATACGTGGGACCAATGAAAAGAGGAGTACTTATATTAATTGCAAGAGGAGATCCAATAGTGATAAATGAGGATAAAAAAGATAATAATGGCAGATTTGTAGTGCTAACGACTACTGGCAAGGGATGAGGATTACACTGGCATGTATTTATATTCCACCTAAAACTGATATAATGGAGCTTAAGAAAATTCTGGGAGAAATAATCAGCTTTCAGCAAGGAATATTACTTGTAGGTGGGGACTGGAATGTGATTTGCAGCAGTCAAAATGTGCCAGGGCCCAGAAGGTTAAGTATAATGAAGGAGGGAAGGTTTTTGAAGAAATTTATGAAAATGTTTGGCATGGAAGATGTGAATTCAGTAATAGGAGTTTGGAGTGACTTTACATATTATTCCCCAAGATATAAAAACTGGGCAAGGCTAGACAGAATTTACATTTCACAAGAACATGTGTATTTAATTTGATAAAAACTACCACAAACCAAGCCAGCTGAGGTGCATCTAAAAACCAAAAGCACACAGTCAAAAATCCAAGTCAACGAAGACACACAGATGGCCAATCTCCAGCATAAAATACACATTTATTAAAAGTTGTTGAGCGCTTTTGCAGACTGTGCTGCTTCATCAGAGTACAATATTCAATTCGCAAACCTAATAAGCTTTATACAAAACTACAAGCCATTAATTAATCACATGACCTTATAAGTCCCCACCCTTAAGCAGATATTCACTCATTTGAGCATTTTCTACATATGAATATATAAGTAAATATACATAACATATATATAAAAATGTGTATAAAAATATATATAAAAATATCACAAATATATACACATAGGAAAACACCAGAATTCTAAAAACACCAAATAACCTATATATCTAACCATAAGGTACTCAGATGTTGGGCCAGTTGGCTTATATCTGTCAACATCTACTAAGTGGTCTGGATTTTAATTTGGGCTTAATAGGTATACATTCATTTAACCCATGACCATAGTCCCCTCTCAACCTAATAACCCATACTGATAATTATGTACATGACAAAGGGTTACCATTATAATTTATAATCAAGTTATCACCACTAATAAAACTGGAAGTTTATGAAGCTAGTATTCTGAACATTTTGGGAAACTCAAATGAATATAAAAAAGTAACTGTCTTTGATATACAGAAATCATATCGCTTCATCAATTCATTTCTTTATGAAGCATTAATGTCGGATGACATTAGTAACGAAATATATAATTTCTGTTTAGTAGAAAGTCCTAAAATAGGGGTCTTTTTTGGAATACCAAAAACGCATAAAAAACTAATTAACCCCCCATTTCGGCCCATAGTTTCTGCCCCTCATTCTATCCTCGAAGGAATTTCTTTAGTTTTGGATGCTAGCATGGGGCCATTAATATCTAAATGTGATTCCTATGTTAAGGACTCCTGGCACTTTTTAGATAAATTGAGAATTTTTCAGGAGAAAGGAACCTTTGACCCCAAGAAACATATAATTTTCACATTGGATGTGGTGTCTTTATACACCTGTATACCTCAT
Source organism: Protopterus annectens (assembly GCF_019279795.1). Classification (NCBI taxonomy): domain Eukaryota; kingdom Metazoa; phylum Chordata; order Ceratodontiformes; family Protopteridae; genus Protopterus; species Protopterus annectens. The sequence goes on along the minus strand of NC_056739.1, from coordinate 1,176,713,967 downwards.
GGTGAGGGAGTAGAAGCTGTACGAAGTTACTTAACAAATAAAACTGTTTTTTCCAATAACACAATCTCAACAATTTGTGGTTTTATGGAACTAGTATTAGAAAATAATTATTTTTTATTTAAAAATCAATATTTCCAACAGATACGAGGGGTAGCCATGGGCTCCCCGGCTGCACCAGCCTATGCAAACACAGTAATGGCGTGGTGGGAAACAGAACATCTGTCTCGGTTATGTAACATATACAAAATATTATTTTATTCAAGATTTATAGATGATTTAATTTTCATAATAGAAGGAAACAGCAATACAGTAAATGAATTTTACAAAGAAGTTAACACAACATCAAATTATTTGAAATTTACCAAAGGTGACATAGGCTTAAATGTTAATTTTTTAGATGTATGTTTTTGGTGGGATATAAAAGAAAATAGGTTTCATAGTAAGATTTTTCGAAAACAGACGTTTACAAACAGTTATTTACACTTTCAGAGTAACCACCCAAAACACACCATCAGAAATATTCCTAGGGGTCAGTACATAAGAGCTTGTCGGATGACCAGTAAATTAAGTGATTTAATACAAGAATTTCATTTTATTTTATCTTTATTTGTAAATAGAGGATATGAAGAGAATTTAGTGATGGACATAGGTAATGAGATTTTTAATAAACATCATACAAACTACCTAGCTATTTTAAATAAGCAACCTACAGATATAACTAACAAAGTGGAATCTACCCCTAAAAACCCTGGATTAGTTTGTTCTTTGGCCATGAACAGTGAAGTTAAGTGCATTAAGGCAGCTCTGGAAAAGAATTGGAGAATTATACAGGGAAATAGTGAGATTCTTAAAGTTGTAGGAAGCAAACCAAATTTTGTTTTCCGTAATGATCAAAATATAAAAAAATTATTAGAACAGGACAACACTTTTACAAAAGATAACAATATTGTCAAGAGAGGTATGTTTTGTTGTTATAAGTGTAAAGTTTGTAGATATATATCCACAGGTCCATACATTTCTGTAATCACAAGTGATAGAACTTTGGAAGTTCCAGGGTATATTTCTTGCAACACTACTGGTGTAGTGTATATTGCTCTGTGTACGGTCTGCCCGGCATTTTATGTTGGCATGACCACTAGGAGTTTGGCAACACGTATTAAGGAACATTTATATTATATTAAAACAAAAGACCCCAAAAGTGTATTATTTAAACACTCAACTGTTTGTACTAATTTTAAGAAATTTGTTTTCACTGTAGTAGAAGTCTGCCAAAAAGATCTAAGGGTAGGTGATTTTAAAAACCACCTTGAACAAAAAGACACCTTATGGCAGATTAAACTTAAAGCAGACCATCCACCTGGTCTAAACGAAACTATTAACATAAAATGTTTTTTGAAACACAGAAGATTATGTATTGATAAACAACATGAATTGTCATTGTCTATCTTTTAAAACTATGAGTTTTAAAATATACTAGATATTTTTAATTAACAATTAATTATTCAATTGAGAATTGATTAGAAGGTGTATATAAAGGTGTGTTTTCATATGTATTATGTATTCTGAGGAAGTCAGTCGATGAAAGCGGTGATTAAAGGTTTTATACGCTATTTCTTGTGAAGCATCTGAATTTTATTCATCTGAGCCATCATTTTCTGCCATTTGTTGTTTATCCGACTAATAAAACTGGTTGATTTTACTACATTACAAACATTAGTATAGTCAATATCTTCTTTTCTTACTGTTAAAGTACTGTCCCATGTCCCAAAGTACATGTAATGCAGTAACATCAGTATTACAACGTGGGTTAAAATATATTCCTACATCTTTGTCACGATTATATGTCTGTAAAATTGAATTGTTTAAGCTGTCTAGGAAATTACATTTGCTAGATTATTTTGAAAATAGTAAGATTTTGTCTGAGGATGCCCCCTCCTTTGACACAGATGGAGAGGATGGGGATTTTTTTTCTCATGTAATTCATCACTGGATTCATATGATGATGTTAATGCCTACTGTCTTTCAGATACTTCTAAGGTACATAGTAATTTCATTCTCCTTTTTGTTAACAATGCCATTCAAGAGTTTTCGTCTATGGTAAATTATGCTTTTGAGGTTAGTCTGAACATTTTTAAAAAATAAAAGACTAAAGTATGCTATAATTTGACCAAGGCTGAATGAAATGCACTGCAATGTCTAAGTACTAGGAGGGATATTGTTATTAAGCCCTCAGACAATGGTAAAAAAATAGTTGTGTTGCACTATATGGAATATTTCAATATGTGTATGGATCAACTTTCTGACAGTAATGTATATTGTGTGGCTAATGAACATGAATATTATGCAGGGGTTCAGGCACCTAGGCAGCAAAACATTTCCCTGTGGTACATTTGGCTGGGGACACATGGCTGAAGTGGCATTCAGCTGCAGAGAAATATGGCTGTTTGCAAATTCCCTGTGGGCAAAGAGAAACACACACTGCCATGTTCACAGCTTTAATAACCAAATGCATGGAGGCAGAATAAGTAATGAGGGTTGTGCTCAGTGTAAAATACATATTTATGTAACTACAACATGTAGAACTGTGCTGCAGCATGGAGAACATCCTGCAGGCTACTGTAGTCACATTTATGCTCTAGCATGCATTTTAGGTAATGTTCCCTAGACACTGTGAAAGGGGTAGTGGTCCACACACACAGATTATAAAGGCACTACCCATTGCGCACTGCATTTTTACTGCCACTGACATTCCCTCTGGCCAGCCCGCTGCTGATGCCTGCCATATTGCCTGCTGTCTCATGTTCCCTTGGGGACCATGGACATTGTTTTCCCCCTGTGCATTTGGTTATTGAAGTTGTGGGCATGGCAGCACATTCTTCTCTTTGCCCATAGGGAATTTGCAAACAGCCATATTTCTTTGCAGCTGACTGTCACTTCAGCCATGTGTCCCCAGTCAAATAGATCACAGGGACATGTCTCGCTGCCTAGGCGCCTGAACCCATTATGCAGCTATAGACAGCTTTAAAGATTTGTTACATAAGGGTTACAGACTTGGCTATTTTTCCAAGCAAGATGTGGAGGTTAAATTTAAAGTGAAAGGCAGTTGTTTGGCAAAATTTTACTACCTACCAAAAATCCATAAGAAATTTTTTCCTCCTCCTGGAAGGCCAATTGTGGCAGCTGAGAATTATTTTTTACACAATATGGGTCTATTTCTTCATACTTATTTGCTTAGGTATTTTATTAGTTTAGACTCTTATATAAGAGTTTCTTTTCATTTTCTAAAAAATATTGAGTCCATCACTTGTTAAGAAGGCTTTTTTTGGCTGGGTCTTGATGTTAAGAGCCTTTATACAAGTATTACACATCAGGTGGGACTTGAAACTCTTAGGTTTTTCCTAGGCACTAGCCCGGTTAGCACCTTTATTATAGAATTGTTACATTTTACCTTGACCCATAACTTTTTTGAATATAACAACTGCATCTATCAGCAGATGCAAGGAACATAAATGGGTGCATCTTTTGCACCCATATATGTTAACTTGATAAAGAGTTTATTTGAGTTAGAGTTTCTTTATAAGTTAGTGTTTTTTAATAAGTATGTTGTTCTTTATAATAGATTTATTGATGATTTAATTTTTTTTATGTAAGGGTGGTGCATGGCTAGTGGACTCTTTTGTAGCTTCTCTTCAGGAAAAACGTTTTGGTCTACAATTTGATGGTGTACAAAAAGGCATTTCTGTATTTTTATTTAGATTTGCAATTAAATATTGTAGATAATATGATTATTACAAAGAGTCACAAAAAATTGACGATGGTACTCATGTTTTAGATAGTAACAGCTGCCACCCCCCATATTTTAAAGGCTTTGCCTTGTATTGAGTTGCTCAGAATAAATAGGCTGTGTAATAACATTCAGTCTCTCAAGGAAGAGATTTAAACAAAGGGGATATAGCAATGAATTAATTATTAATTCTTTGAATAAATTGTTGTGCTTGAGAAGGGATACCACTAGTGTGGTTGATATTCCAGATGATATGAAGTCTGTGAATAGATATAGGAGTTATGCAGGGAATACCAGTGACAAAAAGATATATTTTGTCACTTCATATAATATTTACAGTGCTGAATTAGTAAAAATCTTAAAATATTATTGGCCATTCTTACATAAGGGGAAGTCTGGGGTTAAGAATTTACCTGACTCTTTTACTGTCTCCTATAAGAGAGCCAGAAATATAAAAGACATGGTTGTTCATAATTTGTTTTCTATGCCTACTGAACTTTTAACTATTCCTCTACAAAATTCTGGTACATTTCCCTGTGGTAAATGCTCTATTTGTATTCATGTGGTCAGGACTTTTGATAAAATAAACAGTATTTCTTTTCACCCTAGGGCTATTTTCTCCTGTGTGTCCAAGGGAGTAGTTTACTGTCTTTCATGCCCTTGTGGTTTCATCTATATAGGAGAAACCAAAAGAAGGTTTAAAATCAAGAGTACAAGAGCATGTTAGAGACATTAAGAATTACAAGCAGTACATTTCGTGTCTTGTACCAGTTTGAAAGCATGCATTTTAAAACAAGTTCTGGTTAAGGATGATGTTGCACTTAAAAATAAACGGTTATATAAAGAAGCAGTCTGTATTTTAAAGTTTGGCACTTTGATGCCTCATGGTTTAAACAAAGAACTTGAGTGGAAGGCTTTTTTGCATTAAGTGTTTAATTGTTTTATCTAATTGATTAGTGATGTGATATGTGTTAGTTAAATAGCTTGTGCTACTGTGATGTTAACTCTGTGAAAGGCTTGTTAGCCAAGGAGCTGGAGTATTAAACATTTTTGGATTTTATGCTTCTGCAGTTGGTGTTTTTTGCTTCTTCTGTGTTTTTTTTATATACTCACTTTGACAGAGTGCATTCATTGTAGGCAGCAGACAGTAAAAAACATTATAAAAAAGCAAAGTTAACTAAAAAGTTGTGACAACAAATGATCCCTAGTTTCTTCTTTTGTCAGTTGTATTATAACTGTTGATCTGATGCTATCAATCTTCATTTATCCTTTACCTTTGGGACACGGTTCAGATCCTTGGAACCGGGTCGGCCATTACAAAGCTCGTGCCTGCCAAAAACTCTCAAGCTAAGACTCTACCCTCAGTACCCCCTCCATATTACCCCAGATCTCATTTGCCGCTCTTGTTGCAAGATGTCAGCCATTTTCTCTCGCAGCTAAGTAAAATTTTCTTGTGTTTTGATAGTTTAATCTTTTTTCTAAACTTTATATATATATATATATATATATATCTTCTACCCACTTTCTTGTCGAGTGAGTGTATTTTCCCTACCAGATGATATTCTGTCTCTACCATCGTTGATAGTACCTCTCCCTCTCTTTCTCTACCTTCTTAGGTAGCGGTCTCCTACCATTGTTGGTAAGATCTCTCCCACCCTTTCTCTACCTCTTTAGGTAACCTTAACTTACCATTGTTGGTATTTTTTTTCTTTTCCTTCTGTCTGTTTTTTTGTGTGTGTGTGTGTGTGTGTGTGTGTGTGTGTGTGTGTGTGTGTGTGCTTGCCACCTGTTGACCCCCAGTTTTTTTTTTGGTGTCTGTCAACACAGCTGAGAAATCTAAATGCATTACAGGCTTTAAACAGTGCCATGATTGCAGATGGAAAATGCCCAACACCAATGGGCATTCTTCCTGTCTATATTGTATAGGCCCAGCTCATCTCCATCAGGACTGTACTATCTTCCAAGCCTTCAGCAACCAGGCCTTGATTGAATGCAGAAATAAATTAATATTAAAAGGGCCAATTAAGTCCTGTTTCAAGAAGGCTTCATCCAAGGTCGACATATCGCCCTCTAAATCTGATATTGAAACCAAGAAAAATCACTCAGTGCCAACGTCTCCTTTGGTACTGGTGGCAAAAAACATTAAGCCTTCTGCTGCCACCATTTCAATGGAATCAAAGGCTAAGGCTCTGAAACTTTAGGAACAGATATCCTTGGCACCATCTTCTATGGCACCACAAACCTTGGTGATGGTCTCTTCGGTACCGACATCTTCAGTTTTCCGGTCATACTGACCTCTCCTGCTACACTTCCACAGACATTGGAATCTCTATAGGTGCTGGAATCAGGCATAATTTTGACACCCAGAACAAGGTATTCACCCTCCACTGACCCCTTTGTGAGGCAGATTCTGAGTCCTTTTCTTGAAAGACCACAATCCCCCTCAGGTTTATCTTTCCATTCCTCCAGGAGTCTTATCAAAGTTGATATTGTGAAGTTAGTGGATCAGTTCCTAGTGGCCAGGAGTCTTTCTGTCTCCTCCCAGACCCCTCTGCCCTCTGGACATGGGGTGTTTTCTGCCAGGACTCCACCAAATCTTGCTCCTCTTACCTCTTCGGAGGGCTTAGAGCTTCCCACTCTGATCCCTCTGGTTCCAACTGCTCTGCTGCTGACAGCCTTTTCCCCTTTGGTTCCAGGATCTACCCTGACTTCTTTGGTTCCTTCAGAACCGATGGACTCCCTGGGCCATAGCTCCACTGTCGGGTCCAAGAGTCTTGGATTGCCTCCAGTTTTTTATTCAGAGTCGTCCTTGAGTCTTGAAACCTCAGCAGATGTGGGTTCTTCCTTGGCTCCTGCTATGGAGGTGGGTCTCTTGAAGCAGGGTGTGACCTCAGTTCCAAGGCTGTCCTTCTTGGTTCCAGGCTCCCATCCTTCTTCTGGGGGCCTGCCTTCCAGGTAATGTAGAGGGCATTGGCCTCTGCAGGTTTTCAGCTGGCCCCTTGTGTGACAGAGTTGTATCCCAAGGCTCCTTCTTTCCCAAAGCTGCTACCAACCTCCACGTCCAGACAGTGGGCACCTAGGCTGCAAGATCTCCCTGCACAGGGCCCCTCTTCTTCTGAGTCCTTCTCAGAGATTCCCACTGAGGAGCCATCCCGGAAAAAGATGTGTAAGAGGAAACAGTTAGATTCCCCTAAGGAATTGGTCACAGAAGACATGGAGTTGGATGATGGGAAGGGTTCCACCTGGTCAGCCCCTGAAGACATCTCCTTCAGAGACATTCTAGAGATTCAGAAGCAGAGGGGTAACTGGAAGCCCAAAGACCTTATCACTGAGGAGTCAGTGTACTTGCAAGCCTTTGGTGCTCACCAATCTACTTCTTGGGTGACCCCTCCCACTAATAATCTTATTAAATTGATGAGTCCCTATTAATAACTTGAACTTTTTAAAATTCGAACGTCATATGGTCGACACCATATGATCAAACTTTAAAAAGTTCGAAGGTGAAAAGCAATGGCTCTGTATGGTGCAGAATGGGAAAATTTCCCTTTTCTGCACTGAAGTGCGATCTTGGAGTTGGTATATTTAAGTAGCGGGGTTATGTGGGGGGTGCAGGGGGGGCTTGTCCCCCCTGCTCGGAACGTTGAGGTAATTTTTTTATTATATTTTCGATGTTTCAAACGTCGCTCATATGTTGTCGAACATATGAGGTTCGAAGTTTTGAAACTTCAGATATATAATATAGACCCAAACTGACTGCGCAGCAGGCTTGGAGGACTCCTGATTCTGCACAGCCAATTCTCCAGAGACCTGACAAAATACTATCTGCTCCAGAGGACAACCAGCATTGGGCAAAAGGGTTAGCAGTAGATGCTATGGTGGTGGCGGTGGCCACTAAAAAGGAACTAGCTGAAGAGAGTTCCCCTGTTCATTCCCTGAGAGTCCAGGGTAATGGGCAGATTCAGAAAGCAGGTATACACTTCATCGCCTTCTCGTTAAGGCCTCTGAATTTTATGGCACACTTCACAAGACATCAGAGGAATCTGATTAAGGAGTTATCAGATACCCTAGCAGGAGCAGTGTCTGAGGAGGTCCAGGATAAAGTGGCCTCCTAGCTAGCCACCCTGGAGTCTATTTCCAACTGGTCCATGAGGCTCATTATGCATGCAGCTGAAGGGGTGACCAGGGCAGCCAGTTTAGGTGTTGCCATAAGGCACCACACCTGGATACGCTTGTGTGAGTTTGCAGAGCCATTCAAGTCTTCCTTTGTCAATGCTTCCTTTGACAGATCTTCTTTATTCAGCCCCAAAGTCAAAGAAACTTTAGCCAGGTGTGAAAAGAATGGAAAGACTCTATCTGCAGTGGCATATGTTTTTCTGCTCTCCAACAGTCCTACTCTAGGAATCAGAGGAGCAGGAAGATGTGGTTCAGAAAATCCCAAGGGCCTTTTCAGGACACACATGGTGGAAGCTCCCCTCAGGGTAGAGGGGGAAGCTCTAATGGAAGATGCAGACCCCGAGGCAGAGGTGGCCAGCAAAATCAGGGTTCCAGAGATTCTTTTTCTGGACAGTCATATCAGTGCTCCTGAAAGAGCGCCCAATTGCTTACCTCTGGAAGCAGTTGGTGGAAGATTTTCACTGCACTGAAGAGCCTGGCGACAAACAACTTCAGATGCTTGGGTGCAGAGGATCATTGCCAGAGGTTACCATATTCCCTTCACTCTTTTTCCGAGATCAAAACAAAGCCTCTCCAATGTTCCACCCAATCAGAGGGACCAAGCAGCCTTAGAGATTCTAAAGCTGCTAGAAAAAAAGAGTCATCCAAGAAGTCCCACCAGACCAGAAAGGATCCTTATTTTACTCAAGGTTCTTTTTGGTGCCAAAAAGACAGGGAACTTGAGATCAACATTAGAGCTCAGCCTTTTGAACACGTTTGTTAAGTAGCAAAAGTCTGGATGGTCATAGTTCAGTCTATACTTCCCTTTCTAGAGGAAAACGACTGGATGTGCTCTACAGACCTTCAGGACGTGTATTACCACATAAAAATGGACAAATTCTCCAGAAGGTTCCTCCACTTTTGGCTAGAAGCTAGTCATTTTCAGTTCAGGGTGCTGCCCTTTGGTCTCACCATAGCCCTTAGGGTGTTCACTAAATGTCTGGCAGCAGTAACAGTTCACTTGAGACTGCATGGTTTCCAGCTGTTTCCTTATCTAGATGGCTGGCTCATAACCACTCCCACCAGGTATCTACTGCTTCAAGCAACAGATTTCATCCTACACCTGTTTTCCCATCTGGGCACTACTGTGAATCACTCAAAATCTCAGCTAAGTCCCATTCAGGATCTAGAGTTCATAGGCGCTCATCTGAATACCATATCTTGTGTAGCTTCCCTTCCTCTTCACAGGCTACAGAGGATAAAATCCCACCTACATGCCATTCTTTCCAATGACAAGGCTCCTATACTTCTAGTCCTCCAAGCTTAGGGTGCATGGCAGAGACCATTACCTTAGTTCCACTAGTAGGATTTCACATGCAGTTGCTACAACGGCTTCTAGCATCCCAATGGTCCATCCTTACCCATCCAATGACATACTCAATTCTTAGCAATTGCTGCAAGAAAGACTTATCCTGGTGGATGGAATCTGGGGGAATTCTTTTAGGCCGTCCCTTTGTCCCTCCTCAACCCAAGGCCATAGTGACCACGGATGCCTCCCAGATGGGGTAGGGGGGCATTATCTAGGAAGAACAATCCATGGCACTTAGTCCCCGATAGAAGCCAACCTGCATGTCAGTGTTCCGGAATTAAGGGCAGTGCTCCTAGTGTTGCAAGCGTTTCATCTGTCCTCCCTCTAGGAACGATTGTAATTCAGACAACATGTTGGTGGTCTGGTACATCAACAAACAGGGAGGAACCAAATCTTATACCCTGTGTCGAGCGAGAAGCTCACAGAGTGTGGCAATGGGCGATATCCTCCAACCGCTTTCTAATAGCAATGCACATCTCAGGGAGCTCAAACTTAATAGTAGACAGACTGATCAGTTGCATTCTCCTGCCTCACAAGTGGTCTCTCAATCCCAGAGTGGTGAAGGAGATTTTCCATTGCTGGGGCCAGCCTTGGTGCAACCTCTTTGCATCACCTCAAAACAACACATGCAGCAGCTATTTTGCCCTAATTCCCCCTCAGGGGGAGTCCCTAAAAGATGCTCTCCTTCATGATTGGCCCTCAGGTCTACTCTATGCCTTCCCCCTTCCCTCTGATTCCTCTCTTCTTAAAGAAAGCCAGCAGGTTGAGAGGCAAAGTGATCCTCATTGTGCCCTTCTGGCCTCGACAAGTCTGGTTCCCCTTTCTGTGGCCTCATCTAATTCACTGTCCATGGATTCTGGACCCAGTTCCAGATTATTTGTCTGACTTACAGGGACTGGTGCATCCCAATCTTCAGAACCTTACACTTGCAGCTTGGCTCCTCCAATTCCGTTAGTCACCAGGCAGAATAATTTATCTTCCCCAGACCAAAAAATTTTACTCACTTCCCACAGACCTTCCACCAGGAAACTCTACCTAAGCAAGTGGAAAAGATTTTCTATTGGGGTGTACGATAATGGTCTTAACCCTTTTTCTACACCGGTTGAAAAGGTTTTGGGAGTTTTTAGCTATGCTTTTTGGTCAAGGAGCTTCTGCTTCCACGATTAAGGTCCAACTAGCTACTATTTCTAATTTCCACAACGGCTTTGAAGACCATTCACTAATTTCCCATAGACTATGTAAAGTGTTCATGAAAGGGGCTTTGTGATTAAAACCACCATTTAAAGACCCTCTAGCTCCCTGGGATCTGACCTTGGTCTTGTAGTCTTTGGTGTTTCCTCCATTTGAACTGCCAGTGAAATATCACTTAAAGTTTCTCTCATGGAAAACTATTTTTATGATAGACACTACCTCTGCCAGAAGAATTTCTGAGATACAAGCATTATCTTCAAAACCTCCATATTTGTTTTTTCATAAGGATAGGGTTTTACTAAGAACCAATCCATCCTCCCTAAGGTGGTCTCAAAATCTAATATTAATCAAACTATTGCCTTACCTGTTTTCTTTCCCAGTTTTTCCAACAAAGATGAATATTGCTTACATTTGTTGGACGTTCACAGACAATTACGTTTCTATCTCAGCAGGACTAAAGAATCTACAAAACTGGACCAGTTATTTGTGTCTTTCTCCGGTCCATCTCTGGGAAAATCTGTTTCAAAAGTTACCGTGTCAAAATGGCTAACAGACTATTACTTTCATATACAATAAAAAGAATCTCAAGTTACCAGTGGCAGTGAGAGCTCACTCCACTAGATCAATAGTAACGTCTGCGGTTTTCCATTTCAAGGCTTCCATGGATGAAATATGCACAGAACAACCTAGGCCACTCCGCATACCTTTATCATTCATTACAAATTGGATCTGGTCTCCAGGGGAAGAGCATCCTTTGGCTCTACGGTTCTCAGGAATATCCTTCCATAAGGCCACCTAGGATTTAAAGTACCTGGGGACTCTGTCCCAAAGGTAATGGATAAATGAAGATTGACAACATCAGATAAAGAAGTTATGTACTCAACATAATGTTCCATCTGTGTTGTCAGTCTTCATTTATTCTTTGCATCCACCCTCCTTTCCCCTCCTATAGACATTCGGGAGGATCGGACACTTGTCCTGGTAACTTTATCAGGTTTGACCTTGGACATGGCCTCTTCAATTCTGTTTACAAATTCCTTTGTCTTTCTGTGTAGCCGCAAACTCGATCTGAGGTAATATGGAGAACATACCAACCCCCACGCAAGTACGGTAAGGTGTCAGGTCCAAAAAACTGCAATAACTTAACTCCACAGGCCAGCACACAATTAAGATCTCGTTGAAAATTAATATTTAATCAAAATAAGGAGAAATTCCCTCCAAAATAGAAGCACATAAAAACATCAGTTCCAAACACCGACAGGTATAAAAAGCATACCGGTTTCAGCCCATAGCCTTCATCAGTGCTAACTAAATGTGCTCCCAAGTTGCAAATATATATATAAAAGCTCCACAGCTGCATCAGCAATGTCATCGGTTAATTATAAATGCTCATTAACACCAGGGGAAAACAAAGCCCCTAGTTTGATTATCCACATACGTTCCTTGTAATTTAAAAGGGAATGCAAACCCTCATGCTGCATCAAAAATCACAATCAACCACCAGGCAGACCCATAGTGTCAGGTAGGGGTTCTTTAACAGAACCCCTTTTGGCCTTTTTGACTAAATATTTAAAACCTCTTCTGGTACATGTAATGTTCTCATATACAAGACATTACCCAGTTCCTTAATATAATAGCAGAAATGCAGATTGAGAAAGGTTGGTTGCTATGCACATTGGATGTCTGTGCATTATACACCAATATTCTACATTGGGCGGGATTTTAGCTCTGGATTTTTGGCTTACATGGACGTCTTTGTATGATCCTGGGTTCAACACTTTTTGTTATGCCTCATGGAGCATGTGCTGACTGAAAATGTTTTTTATTTTGATAATTCATGCTATTTGCAACTAAAAGAAACTGTGATGGGAGCATCTTTTGCTCCCATCTATGCCGGCTTATTCATGGGAATATATTGAGCATCATTTGATATATGATGCCAGTCACATCATCTTCCTTGGCTCTATGGACATTTGGCATTGTTACTTGGAGGATTGTTGGCGGTTTAGTGTTCTGATGTTATATATCTACATGAATCTGTAGAATACTTGAATGAAAATAAGTGGGGTATTAAATATACTGTTAATTATCATCTAAAAGTTATTACTTTTTTGGATGTTAAAGTGAATGTGTTGGATGATGGAACTTTGAGAAGTACAGTTTACAGGAAACAGCCTCAAATGAATACCCTTCTTCATGCCACCAGCTGTCATCCCCAGCATAATATTAATAATATTCCTAAGTCTCAGTTTTTGAGACTTAAAAGAATTTGTTCATCGGCGGCTGATTATGAGATAGAGGCTAAAGATATGGCACAGAAGTTTTATAATAGGGGTTTCTCCAGTAGGAGTCTTCAACAGGCTGTATCTTCTGTACAACAAGTTCATAGACAACAAGTATTTAAATATCGAGCTAAAGATCAGACACAAGTTAATTATGGACTTTGGAACAAATACCGGGTTTTTGCAGAACATCATATATCAACATTGGGACATATTACACATGTATGATAGGGTAAAGGATTTATTACCAGGCAAATGCAGGTTTTCCTATAGGAAAGGGAAAAGTATGAATGGTTGGTTCAATCATTATAAGAAAGGGATTAAAGGTGTACAAACTGATACACAGATGAGATTAGATGGGAGCAAATTAATGGGCTGCCATCCCTGTGAACACTGCAGTTTTTGTAAGTTTGTCCCTAAACAGAATTCTTTTACCTCCCCAATTATTCTAAAGTTTTTGATATCCTGGTTTATGGAAATTGCAGCAGTGATTGGGTGGTTTATATTTCTATGTGTACAGCATTTTATGTAGTGTAAACATCACGCCCCTTTAAATTAAGAATATCTCAGCATTTAAGTGCCATTAGATGTGCTAGAAACACTAATGCCTTATATAAACATAGTTTAAAACACACCACTGCTAAATTTTCCTTCACTATTATTGACAGAATTCAAAAGCAATATATGCAGCAGGAGGGTTTGCATTCCCTTTTAAATTACAAGGAACATATGTGGGAAACTAGGAGCTTTGTTTTTCCCTGGTGTTAATGAGCAATTATAATTAACCAATGACATTGCTGATGTAGCTATGGAGCTTTTATATATATATGTTTGTAACTTGGGAGCACATTTAGTTAGCATTGATGAAGGCTATGGGCTGAAACCGGTATGCTTTTTATACCTGTTGGTGTTTGGAACTGATGTTTTTTATGTGCTTCTATTTTGGATAGACTTTCTCATTATTTTGATTAAATATTAATTTTCAATGAAAGCTTAATTGTGTGATGGCATGTGGAGTTGAGGTGATATGGAGGGGGGTATTGTGGGTAAAGTCTTAGCTTGAGAGTTTTTGGCTGGTGTGAGCTATGTAACGTCCGAGATGGTTCTGAGGATCAGAACCGTGTCCCAAAGGTAAAGGATAAATTAAGATTGACAACACAGATGGACCATTATGGTGAGTATGACACTTCTTTTTTTACAAAATGTACAATTGTTAACACCTTGGTCGAATGCTTACTGTATGTTAACTAATGTAAGAAAAAGGTCAACATTTTACATTATGTCACACTCTAAAATCACCTTTTGGTAAAGTGGAAAATCCATTCGACTAAAGAAAGTTGTAAAGTTGTGGTACTGACAGAATAAATTATATGAAGATGCATTTAGATATGCACACTTCTGGAAAGCACTCTTTATGAATAATTTACAACTGCTGTGAACTCTTATACAGGTTTTGAGAAGCACCTAGGAGATTTTATAACTGAGTGTCAGGCAAATAATGCTTATATATCCAAGCAACTTAATTTCAAAATTCACTGTATGGTGGAACAAAAACATTTTAGACTATATACAGAGTTACTGCCATCTGTCATTTTATTACCCATGGCCTGTCATTGTCCACAACATATGTAGAATATAAAGAAGCAGAAAGGATTCAGATATCAGCCTTAGAACAAGTCTGGTCCTGTATGAATGCAAAAAGCACTAATGCATTTGTTAGGTTTTTCACTTGTATACGTGGGAGTAGTGTTTTCATTCAAATGCAGTAAAATCTATGTTAAACAACATGCTTCAATAATCCTAGGAAAAATAAAGGATGGAAAAAACTGCCTTCAGTAATCAGCATGTAACCTAGGGTTTGAGCAGGAGCGGACTATGCAACATGCCTTTATGGGCGGTGACAGTTCCCCTCAGAGCATGGTCAGAGAATGCAGGATGCTTTTCTTCTGCCTGATGAAGATGGAGTGCTTTTTCCTACTCTGCAAGATGCCTGATAAAGATACAATATTTTCTCCTGCAGCATATCTGGTAAAGATGGACTCCTTTCTCCTGCAGCACACTCAGTGAAGGTGGGATACTTCCTCTTGCAGCACACCTGATGAAGGTGAGATCCTTCCTCCCGCAGCATACTTGATGGAGCTATGTTCCTTCTTCTTACAGTATACCTGATAAGGTGGAATCCTTCCTAAAGCAGCATGTTTCATGAAGTTGCAATCTTTCTTTAAGCAACATGTTTGATAAAAGTGGGATCCTTCTTTGAGCAGCATATCTGGAGAAAATGAGTTCCTTCCTTCAGTGATATGTCCAGTGTAGGTGGGATCTTTCCTCTGGCAGCATGCCTGATGAAGATAGGATCTTTCCTCTTGCAGCATACCTGATGAAAGTGGAATCTTTCTGCAGAATAACTGAAGGTGATATCCTTCTTCCTCCAGGATGCTTGGTGAAATAAGATCCTTCCTCCTGCAGCAAATATGGTAAGGCCAGGATGCTTACTCCTATAGCACACTTGTTAAGACAGAAGGATGGATGTTTCTTCCCATGGTATGTCTAGAGAGAAAGGAATGATTTCTCCTGCAACATATACAATGAGGGAAGACTGTTTTCCTCTTGTATTATACCCGACAAAGGAGGGATATTTTTAGTAGCAGCCCTGCTTTCTCCTGTAGTAAACCTGAGAGAGAGCATGATTCTGTTTCCTGCAGAAAGTCTGATAAGGTAGTGTTGCTTCCTCCTTTAACATGCCTAGTTCCTGCTGCAAAACTCCTACCAGCTGTAAGGTGCTTATTTATGCAGTATGCATACTGAGAGGGATGCTTCCTTTGGCTCGTACCTCTCAACTGTGCAGATTTTCGCCTCATAATTTTGGTCTGTTCCTCATAAAATTTGTGGTTTTCTGGCAAATCACTGAGGACTGAACTTACTAAATAATGAAAGACATTTGAGTTTCAGACCTCATATCTTTCAGAAAAGCAAGCTAACATAAATCTTGTTATTTTAGCAACTTTTAAGTTTATAAGAGCAATATATAAAATCTGTCCATATTTTTGGGCCTTTATCCTCCCATTAATTTAGGCTTTCTGGATATTTCTTGCACTAAGAAGTTGAAGATACATTTCTGCTGCATACATAGGTTCACAGGTAAGTACTAGGCTAGCTGCCCTTGATGGCCATTTTAAGCCTAACAAGCTACCCTTTTGTCCTCAAAATAACCTATCCTATTTGGTTACAGATTGGCCTTACCCATCCCATGGTCAATAATTATATATTACCCCTAATGATAATAACTGGGATCATAACATAGATAATTTGAGGGGACCCATGCATGGGAAAAAGCAATTAGGAGCTGCATCTGTCCATTAGTAGTACAGGGGCAGTCCTGGGGTAAATTTTCTGTTTCCCATTCATATATCAAGTTACACTTGAAAATGGGCAGGGATGAATTCTGTTTTATGTGTATGGTTTGTCTGTTCCATAGCAGCGGTATCCTCTGTGAAATGCATCTATACCTCCAAACCTATCTTTTGACATTACAGAAGAGGTTTAGATCCCTAGACCGAGTATTTCTGATGCCATTTGATTTGCTGATGTGCAGAAAATCCATCAGTAATGGGTTGGATGTGATGATTCTCATGATGTGAGAATACTTTCTCTGTTACTGTATCATGGTGGGGAGGAATGTTCCTAACTGAAGCATGCTTGACAAGGCAAGATACTGTATCCTGTAGCATGTTGTTGTTGTGTCTTTTGGCTTTTCCCGGTTACGGGTCGCCACAGCGGAACTCCGGTCCGCTAATGAATGGCAGTTAATTTTTACGTGCTGAGTTGCCGGCCCTAATGCACAACCTTCAACTAAGGTACGCCCATTCACGCATGTCTCCACAGTAGACGCTCTAGCTGAGAATCGAACGGGACAACATCTTGCTGTGAGGTGACAACACTATGCAGCACCACCTCCTGTAGCATGCCTTTTGAAAAAAACATAGTTATTCTTGGAGTATGGCTAATGACAGTTACTCTTGACTTGTTGACAGGGGAATGGTTCAAACTGAAGAAGGCCTGATGAAAGAGGGATGATTCAGACTGAAGAATACCTGATGAACATAGGATGCTTGATTCTGCATAAGTAGTTCTTCATTTATTTTTATGCGCATTTTGTACAACAAAAAGCTAGGGGAAGAAAGCACATTAAAAACTCCTTGCTTTTAACACATGCAGTTCAGGTTAAATAATTTTTTTTTCAAAGTCCTAGCACTAATGACTTTGTCTTCATCCATGCAACCTATGATAATAAAGTTTAATGAACTTCTGATAGCCTAAAGGAGTAGAAGACAGATACATTGGAACAGATAACAAGTGTATGGAAAAAATGTGTGATATATCAATAACAATGTTTAATAGGAAGGGTTAAGGGAACAGAAAAATAACATCATGATACCTTAAGTAATTCAGTAAATGGTTCATTTCAAGTAAAATAATATACAACTGATTGTATGGTTATATTCAACATCACACATTCTACTATATTTTATATTTTTCTTATGAAAATAAGTAAGTCAGAGTACCAATATTTTACACAGAGCAGTTTGTGGAAAACTATTCTAAATTTAGTAACAATTCAGTTGATGCTAATTCAGAAGCTCTAGTGTGCTCAAGGGCAGCTGCAGAACCCAGCATGAGATAGATGACGATGATTTTTGTGGTCTGTAATCCTTCCACATTTCCCTGCAAATAACAGAAACAGAATAACAGATTTAGTAAGGGAACATGAAATAATTCCTTTTGCTGTATTACGCAACTGCCCGAACACTACCTGGTGACTGGGTTCTCAATGGCTCCATAGATAATTTTGCGTTTGTTGCCTGCATTCACCAAAATGGAAATATCTGCTCCATTGTAGAACTGACCTGTGAATACAGACGAAATTTCACATAAAAACAACAGAAAATGTATATTACATTTTTTTTTAAATTTCATGTCTTAGTTCACAATTAGTATATAATGCTATCATGTTGAAGTTTTATGTTGGTCATGATGCTAAATACACATTAAAATAATTAATAAAACAATCCAGTTTAATTGCTGTGCTCATTAATGTAACCAGTACAGTACCACAAAGGGCTAAATATGTCTTTCTGACAGTAGCAAAGAATTTCAAATGTTCTTCATAATGATCACTGCTGCAGTTTCCAAAGGTATATGGGTTATGTTCTGCCAAGGACAAAACGTCCGTCCAACTTTCAAAGTTTCAGGGCACCTTCCACATGCCCAAACCATTAGTCAGCTCAAACTGAAATGACTAAAATTCAGGTTTGGGTGTCAAGCCCTTCTGAGCTTTCCTGCCACTGAAGAGAATGCTCATCTGTAGGATTTTGAGGATTGATGGCTGGCTAACACGATTTCATTGCCGGACAGACAAGTTTTCTTCAGGAAAAAAACTTTCACTTTATTTCTTGTAACAGAAATATTTTTTTCTGTAAAAGTTTTATATTTAGCTAGAAAAAGGTGTTTTTATTGACTGCCTTGTGATTTTTTTTAACTTTTAAATGGGATTGCCACTTTTTTACTTTTGTGGTTAAAAGTTGTTAAATCTTAGAGTACTTTTTCAGTGAAGAAACACACTATTTTACTTTTTGGGCTGCAGTACGTGTTTGAAGTTCTTTTTACTGTATTTTATTGGGGGAAAAGTTACTTTTTTACAACTTACATTTTTTTACTGACTATTGCTGCTAGACTTTTCCAGGAATTGGGCACTTTTCCAGATTAACCATGGAACAACCCAGCAGTTCTTCAGTTGTACCATCTTCCAGCCATAAAAAGAAAACGATTGTTAAATAGCCTCTACCACCACAGTAGCCTGATATTTTGTATCATCTGCAGATGAGGGATTCTGCTTTGACCAAAGCTGGTTCCTCCTCTGACCATTCTTCTTTTTCCTTGTGACCCACTGGTCTAGCCTACAGCCACCATGGATCGGGGTTAGACATGTTACATGTGGCTGTTAGTGTGCCCTTGTCAGGAGTGGGAGACCCACTCTTGTCAGTCCTAGCTAAAGGGGCAGGGTATCCCTCTTTGCTTAGCAAGAAAGCATACCCATCCCTTGGGACATGAGTGCTAGCAATTATGGATCAGTTTCTTTGGGAAATCCTGTCAAAAAGAAACAATAAAACTAAACATGCACCTTCTGTCTCAGTGACACTGGACAAGAGTAATTTATTGAGCTTAGTTCAGGGTTTACTGCAAGCCCTTGACCCTTCTTATATGGCTGATTCGGCTAAAAGAAAAAGGGATTATTCTTGTTTTCCTGAAGATATTAAAGAGTTTGAACCGAAAAAGGAATGCGAAGAGACAGATTCCTATCTCAGATTCTGAGAAGTGTGTGACTTTGGATAGTCTCTCAGACTAGTTCCAGAATGAATCAGTCATTTCAGTGGGAAAACAATGATGTTTCCTAGTACATCAGAAAAAAGAAGTTATGTCTTACCATACTGTTCCATCTGTGTTGTCGATCTTCACCAGTCCTTGACAGTGGGTTTGGTTCTGAACCTCGGAACAGAGTCGGCCATTTACTTCAGCTTGCACTCTCCAAATTCTTGAGTCAGGCTCTACCCACAATCCTCCTCTCAGAGATTACCTTAGATCGAGTTTGCCAAGAAATGGCAGTAAGATGTGAAAGTTACAGTTAAGTAATAAGCATATCAACCGAGGTCAGACATGAGTTCTTAAAAGGAACTAGTGAAAAAGTAGGTTTGGTCTACTAAGAGTCTCAGGATGGGGGAAGGAGGGTGGGGATGTCAAGGATTGGTGAAGATTGACAACACAGATGGAACATTGTGATAAGACATAACTTCTTTATCTGATGTTGTCAATCTTCACCCAGTCCTTGACAGTGGGACAGAGTCCCCAGCTATTTTAGCCTTGGGAGGTTTCATGGAAAAATATTCCTGAGCACCATAGAGCCAAAGGATGCTCATCCCCTTGGGACCTGATCCAATTTGTAATGAGTGATAAAGGTATGATGAGAAGACCAAGTGGCTGCTGCATAAATGTCATCTAAAGAAGCTCTGGCATGATAGACTGCAGATGTAGCTACTGCTCTTGAATGTGACCCAGTCTCTAAGCCATTTAGCCAAGGTAACCTTTGAAACTGGATTACCTAGATGGAGAGAAGAAAATGCCACAAACAGTTGGTCCGATTTTCTAAATTGTTTTGTTCTGTGAAGAAAAAAATGTAGTTGTCTATGCACGTCAAGTAAGTGGAGGGCATATTCTCCCTTTTTGGAAAAATTTGGGAAAAAGACTGGTAACTGTAGAGTGTGATTAATATTGATTTTGGAGGCAACCTTGGGCAGGAAAAATGGATTAGTTCGAAGCGCAACTCTATCTCTATGAAAAGTTAAGTAGGGAGGTTCACATGATAGTACTTGAAGCTCCGACATTCTTCTGGCAGAAGTGATAGCCACCAAAAATAAAGTTTTCCAAGATAGACGTTTTAAGTCACAAGTTGCTGAAGGTTCAAAGGGGATCATAGTGAGGGCCTGAAGAATTATAGTTAGATCCTAAGGGGGAAGAGGTACCTTAAATGGCGGCCTTAGCATTAGGATACCTTTTAAGAATGCTTTACAAAGTATGTGTGACATTAGAGAAGAACCATCCAGTCCTATATGAAAATTCGAAATCGCTGCTAGGTGAACTTTAATTGTTGATGTGGAGGAACCTGACTGGTAAAGTGAAGCCAGAAAGTCTAACACTGTGTGGACAGGACTGGAATAAGGGTCCTTATCAAGAGCCCATCTAGCAAATTTTTCCCATTTACTTCGGTATAATTTCCTTGTAAATGATTTGTGATGAGTGACAATAATTTGTCAGACAGGTGAAGAAAGGGAAGGATGCCTGGCAATCATGGGAATTGAAGAAGCCATGCAGTGAGCTTGACATGCTGGAAGTTTGGATGCACCATGCCCTCTGGGTGATATAGCAAATCTAGAGCTGGGTCCAGACTCCATGTTTTCCGAATTAAGTGAGGTCACAGGAAGGGAAACCAAATTTGTCAAGGCCAGAAGGGGCAATGAGGATTACCAAATTCTCCGTCGTTTTGGCTTTTTTTAGAAACTGTGAAGAGAGAAGAATCAGAGGAAAGGCATACAGCAGACCAGGGGGCCAATTGTGGAGAAGAGCATCCCTGGGTGACTCCCCTTGAGGGGAGGATTATGGCAAAATAACTTCTGCACTTCTTTAGAGGAGAGGCAAAAAGATCACAGCAAGGGTGGCCCCAGTGGTGAAAAAAAGAAGTTATGTACTTACCATAATGTTCCACGTGAGTTGTTCATCTTGCTTTCATTCTTTACTGATGGGTTTGGAGCCGATACCTGAGCTCCGAGTTGGCAACTACTGCAAAGTTCGAGGATTTCAAGTAGCTCGAGGCCAAGTCCCTATCCCATGATGCACCCTGAGTTACCTCAGATCTTGTTTGTTGCGTAAAATAATACCATATGTCATTCTATAACTCCACAGAAGAGAAAGTATAGAAGGGTTGAGTGACCAGGAAGGATCTAGTATCTCGGTCTTCTGAGAGCCCAAGAGGGGGTAGAAGGGAGGGATGTAAGAATGAAGGCGAGATGAACAACTCACATGGAATGTTATGGTAAGTACATAACTTCTTTATGTGAAGTTGTTCTATCTCGTCGTTCATTCTTTACTGATGGGTAGCGTCCCAAGCACCATCAACCTCGGGTGTCTCACGAGAGAATATTTCTCAGGACCGTGGATCCAAAGGAGGCCCTGTCAACTTTGTAATGAGTGATAAAGGTATGAGGTTTTGACCAAGTGGCTGCTGGGCAAATGTTATCAATAGGATGTCTGGCAGAAAAAGCAGATGATGTAGACCTATTGGCAGCTGAACAAGCAAAGGTGATACAATCAGATAACCATTTAGACAAAGTTGTTTTAGCCACTGGCATACCCTTCCTGGAATCTGAGAATGAAACAAAAAGCTGTTCTGATTTCCTGAAATCTTTTGTTCTATCCAAATAAAATCTGAGCTGTCTGTGAATGTCAAGTTTGTGCGGCATGTACTCTAAATTGTTTGAATGGCTGGGGAAGAAAACTGGCAAATTAATAATTTGGTTGAGATTAGTTTCAGTGCAAACTTTGGGTAAGAAAGAGGGGTTTGTTCGAAGTGAGACTCTGTCAGCTTGGAAAATTAAATAAGGAGGCTTGATGGATAAGGCCTGAAGATCTGACACTCTGCAGGCAGAAGTAATAGCCACTAAAAAGATGGTTTTCCATGACAAAAATTTGAGGTCACATGAGGAAGCTGGTTCAAATGGCAGAAGAATTATGCGGGAAAGCATAAAATTTAGATTCCATGGAGAATAGGGAGATTTCACAGGTGGTCTAATATGAAAGGTCCCTTTGAAGAAGGCTTTGGATAATTTGTGTGACATAATATTCAATCCTTCAAATCCCAGATGAAAGTTAGAAATGGCAGCAAGTTGAACACAGACTGTTGCTGCTGCAGCTTCTTTAATGAATATCATAGTTAAGAAATCTAGAATAGTGGCCACAGGGGCTTGGTAAGGATCAATATTGTTTTTAGAGGCCCATATAGAAAACTTTTTCCATTTGCTGAGGTACAGCTTCCTCGTAGAGGATTTATGAGATGACAGGAGAATTTGCTTCACCTCGTTGGAAAGGTTATGGAACCTGGCTATGATGGGAATTGGAGCAGCCCAGCTGTCAGATTCAGGGACTGCAGAGAGGGATAAAGTTCCCCTGCCGAGCATGTCAGAAGGTCTGGAACTGGGTCCAGAATACAGGGGTCCTCCAAAAGATGAAGTTGAAGGAAGGGGAAACAAATCTGACAAGGCCAAAAAGGAGCTATTAGAATGATGGTCCTTCCCAGGGCTTTGGCTTTCTGTAATACCTTGTGAATCAACGCGATTGGTGAGAATGCATAGGGGAGACCAGGGGGCCAATCGTGAACGAGTGCGTCCCTTGGGTCTTCTTCCAGAGGGGGAATCAGGGCAAAGTAGCTTATGTATTTGGTGTTCATGTGACTGGCAAAAAGGTTGCAGCAAGGCTGGCCCCACCTGCGGAATATCCTGTCTACTATTTCCGTCTTGAGGGACTACTCATGGGGCAACAAAATTGCTCTGCTCAACTTGTCTGCTATCACGTTAGATTTCCCCGGGATGTGCATTGCTAACAGAAAGCACTGGGTGGAAACAGCCCACTGCCATACTCTGAGGGCCTTGTGACAAAGGGGGTAAGATCTGGTTCCTCCTTGTTTGTTCAAATTCCAGACCACTGACATATTGTCTGACTGAATCGCAATCGTACCCAGAGGAAGAGAGTCCTGGAAGTACTGC
Organism: Protopterus annectens; assembly: GCF_019279795.1. Taxonomy (NCBI): domain Eukaryota; kingdom Metazoa; phylum Chordata; order Ceratodontiformes; family Protopteridae; genus Protopterus; species Protopterus annectens. The sequence continues at coordinate 1,176,690,822 of NC_056739.1, read as the reverse complement.
AACGCCAAAAGTACTGCTCTCATCTCTAGGACATTGATATGCAGATCTGTCTCTTGATCAGTCCATGTGCCTTGGGGTGTCTTTCCCTAAAAATGCTCCCCCTCACCCTATCAGGGAAGCATCTGTGGTCACTGTGGCTGCTGGAGGGGGTAGCACAAATGGGCGTCTTATCGTAACATGAAGTGAGGTCAACCACCACTGAAGATCCTTTTTGCAGGAATTTGTGATCATTATCATGTGAGACATGGGAAGCTCTTGGTAAGACCAGAGTGAACAACAGCATTTGTAGTATCTGCATGTGCATACAACCTAGTGGTATGGCTAGAATTGCTACTGCCATCATACCTAACAATTTCTGAATTTCTAATGCTGGTGCTTTGTTTTTGGATATTAAAATGCAGACATGCTGACGGAGAAGTAAGACTCTTTCTACTGGAAGTCTTAGCATGGTGGTGGTGGTGTCCAGTTCTGCTCTGATAAAGACGATATGCTGCAATGGTGACAAGGCAGATTTTTCTGAGTTTATTGTAATGCCCAGCTGATTGCAGAGTGACAGAGTGAACTCCCTGGCCTGAATGAGTTGATGCCTGGTGTCTGGGTACAAAAATAAACAACCCCCGACTGCGTCCAGAGCAGTACAGTCAGGCCTCCTTTCAGGAGCACTGGTAGGGCTTCCCAAAGAAGTGATCTCTGTCACCCTGGTGTTGCAGATCCCCTCTGTCATGGCTTCGAAGGCACCTCTGCTCCGATTCGAAGGGACCGATGGATCTGAGGAAACCGTCAATACGCCTGGCACCGGACAGTGGGCTCCGAGCCTGAGGTAGGAGCCAAGCTCATCCGAGCCAAAGCCCAGAGAGGCAAAGTTGGAACCAAGTCGGTTCGACTATCCTTCCCGGACCCAACCATAGAGTGTCGGCTCCTAGAGTCCTCGATTGGCACCAAGGACATCAGAGTGAACAGAGCCGAAGACACTGGAGCAGGCATTGGCTCTGAAGGCTCCACAATCAGCAGGTCTGATTCCTCTGGCTCTGAAGGACCGATATGGCCTAAAATTAAGGCTAACAAGCAAACACACACAATATAATTACACAGATAATTTTAACAGCTAGTAAACTCTAATGAAATACTATGCTGTAGAAAAAATGTGACAAAAGGTCACTGACTAAACAGTTACTATTCACTAAATAATCACACTATACTATGCTAATAAGAAAAATGACAAAAGGTCACTGAACAAGCAATATTTTTTGTCAGAAATTTAAATAGGCCTATCAGAAAAAACGAGGCCAAATATAAAGCTAAGAAACAGCACACAGGGAAGAGAACTCTATAGAAAAGCATTAAGAGCTTATCTAACCTAAAAATCTATCTACTATAGTGAAAAAACTAACAACAATATTTGAAAAATAGTAAAGTATTTAAAGTTTACTGGCCTGAGTTATCAGGAACCTCCGATCAGTTGCAGCGGCAAACTAGATCTGAGCTAACTCAGGGTGCATCATGCTATAGGGACTTGGCCTCGAGCTACTTGAAATCCTCGAGCTTTGCAGTAGGTGCCAACTCGGAGCCAAGGGATTGACTCTGTACCTATCAGTAAAGAATGAACGGTGAGATAGAACAACTTCACATATGTTGTTCGCCACTGCTGGATTGAGACCACTAGTGAGGCAAGAGAATAGTTTTGCTCAATTTGACCACTATCACGTTAGAGCTCCCTGGAATGTGTGTTGCCATGAGAAAGCGGTCGGAAGAAATCTCCCATTGCCAAACTCTGAGTGCTTTTTGACACAACGGGTAAGATTTGGTTCCCCCTTGTTTATGTACCAGACTACCGACATGTTACCCATCTGAATCACTGCTGTGCCTAGAGGAAGTACATCTTGAAATGCTTGCAATGCTATTAGCACTGCCCTCATCTCTAGGACATTGATGTGCAAGTTGGCCTCCAATAGGGACCACGTTCCTTGGACTGTCCTTCCCAGATAATGCCCCACCCTATCTTTGAGGCATCTATGGTCACTATGGCTTGGGGCTGGGGAAGACTGAATGAGCGACCCAAGAGAATCTGTTTGGAGTGTAGCCACCACAACAGGTCCTGTCTGCAATGATTGGTGATCAAAATTAAGTGAGACATAGGTTGGTGTATGAGAGACCATTGGGACACTAGTAGCCATTGCAATATTCGCATGTGATATCTCACCAAGGAAACTAGAGTGATTGCTGCTGCCATGGAACCTAACGTTTGAAATAACTAATCTTGCTGGGACCTTGTTGTTTCTTAGTAATTGACTGACCTGTGATCTGATGCATTGTAGCCTTTCTGGAGGGAGCGATGCAATTCCTGCAATAGTATCTAAGTGAGGTGCAATGAATTCCAGCTGTTGAGAGGGATGAAGTGTGGGCTTTTTGAGGTTTATAGTTACTCCTAGAGATGTACAGAGATGTATGGTGTAATCTCTTGTCTGTACTAACTGACGCCTGGTGGTAGTGGTGAGGAGCCTGTCATTGAGGCATGGAAATACCTGGAATCCTTGCAGTCTTAGATGAGCTGGTACCACTGCCATGCATTTGGTGAACACCCTGGGGCTGTGGTGAATCCAAAGGGCAGCGCTCTGAATTGAAAATGACTGGCTCCCAGCTGGAAGTGCAAAACCCTCCTGGAGCTCTTTTCCATTTTTATGTGGTAATAAGCGTCTTGGAGGTCAATATAGCATATCCACACATCTTTTTCCAAGAATGTAAGTATCGACTAAACCGTGACCATCTGGAATTTGGTTTGTTGAACTGCCTTGCTGAACTGGCTGAGATCCAAGGTGATCCCACTGAGTGATCAGTTTAATGAGATTGTCAGCAGGCGGAGAGATCCAAGTAGTAGAGAGTTGGCTATGAAAAGCCTCCAGGTATACTGATTCCTCTGAGAAAGGTTGGGTAGAAGACCAGCCACCCCTCTGTTTTAGGATTTCTAGGATGTCCCCAAAGGAAACATCTTCAGGGTGTGACCTGGGGGAACCTTCCCCTTCATCAAAAATTAATATCTTCAGTGAAAGACTCCTCCAGAGAGTCCAAGTGCTTCCTCTTGCACTTTTTTTCCGCAGGGACTTTCTCGGGGGGATGACACAGGGAAGTATCTGAAGAGGAGACTACTAAAGTAGGTGTTACCTGGGACTTTTGTGCCCTCTGTCCTAGGGATGAGACTGATGGTATCTCATGTCGAGGAGATGCAGAAATCTGTCCCAGCAGGGAAGGCAATGATTATGAGCCTCCAATAGACAAGGCCTTCTCCATAATCTGGAAGGCTGGCCCCCTGTAGAGGGATGGGAGCCTGGAACCAAAATAGACTCCTTTGGAATCAGGGACATACCCCGTACCGAGGAGGCAGCTCTCGGAACAGAAGCCTGGGTCGACACTACATAGGCCGAAGCACTGAGGGACATGGATGGCTCTGAAGGAGCAGAAAGAGTACCATGCCTCTCAGACCCGACTAGAGAGTTCGGACCCTGGGAGGTCTCTGGTGCTGAAAGCTCGGAGGAACTCAAGGCAATTCTCAGAACCAGAGATTAAGATGCTACTGGAACAGAGACAGTGGAAGCCGGGATAGTCAGAGCCGAGGTCTCCAAAAGATCAGCAGGAGTCAGAGGAGGATATGGGTGTGACACAGAAAGAATGGTGCCAACGCTGGTATGGCTCGGAACCGAGGACAATTCTCTCGCCGTCAGCAGCTGATCCACCAGTCTCATGATATCTGCCTCTGAAAGACTCTTAGTAGACCGAACTGATAAGTGGAAGGAGATTAGGAGGTCTCACGTCTGCAAAGGGGCTGGGGGGGGGTCTGTCTTTAAATGGATCTATGGAAGGAGAATAAGATGTTCTTGGGAGTGGAGGCAGCCCTAACTGGTTCAGTACGGATACATCAGTAGGTGTCCAAGAAGTAGCTGTCGGCTCCGATGCCCATTTAAAAGGAGAGGTAGTTCCAGATAAACTGTCTGTTGCCGATGAACTCTTTGGTACCAAGGAAGATTTTGCCATTTTCTGTGACAGTTCCGAGGACCTTGAAACTGAGGAAGGCCTTTTCTTGGAAGCAGGAGAAAATGATGATGATGAAGAACTAGTAGCTTGGATCTTGGACTCAGAAATGGCCTTGTCAAAACAAAATTTCAGGAGACCCTTCAAGATTAATTTATTTCTTCTTTCAGTTGACGTACGGGTAGAAAACCCATGACAAATGGAGCAGTTTTCTTGGAGATGTATTCTTACCAAGACAATAAACACAGAGTATGCCTGCCTGAGTTAGTCATTTTGCCTTCACGTTTTTTACACCTCTTAAACCCGGAGGTGCCCTTAGAAGATTTAGTAGAAGGTTTTTCCTGTTGCTGTTCAGCCATAATAAAAAAAAGAAGTTATGTTCTTACCATAACGTTCCACGTGAGTTGTTCATCTCGCCTTTGTTCTTACACGTGGGTATGGAGCCGATCCATCGGCTCCGATTTGGATGCTTTCCAAGCTCTAGATCTCTGAGAAGCTCGAGACACAGATCCCTATCCCATGATGCTCTGCTGCCAAACCCCAGATCTAGTTTGCTAAACCCAGAAAGAAACACAACTAAGCAACCCAATATAACAAAGTAACTATTTACAATTAGTTAAGAGATAACCTGGCTGACAAGAGGATACTAGCAAGATCAACCAGACCACCAGTCATACCCATTCTTCCAGAACATGGAGGGAGAAGGTGGGAGGGAGTGTAAGAACAAAGGCGAGATGAACAACTCACATGGAACGTTATGATAAGAACATAACTTCTTTATGTGAAGTTGTTCAATCTTGCCGTTTGTTCTTACACATGGGTAGCGTCCCAAGCACCCTAATCCTGGGCAGCTCATGGGAGTACATTCTTGAGAATGGTGGAACCAAAGGAAGCCCTGTCCCTGGAGGCCCTGTCCACTTTGTAATGAGTAATAAACATATGAGGTTTGGACCAAGTAGCAGCTGCACAAATGGTGTCCAAAGGTAAACGAGCTGCGTGAGCTAAGGACATAGAAACAGCCCTGGTAGAATGAGCTTTCACTTCACTTTCTAAAGTTTGATGGGATGAAAAATATGCAAACTTTATACAATCAGAAAACCATTTGGACAACATAACTTTGGATACCGAAAGGCCCTTCTTATTGTCTGCATGGGAAACAAATAGTTGATCTGATTTTCTGAATTCTTTTGTTCTGTCCAAATAAAATCTCAACTGTCTGTGAACATCAAGCTTATGCAACATGTATTCCAATTTACTGGCATGATGCCTGAAAAAGGTGGGAAGGTCAATGGACTGGTTCAAGTTCGCTTCGGAACAGATCTTCGGGAGAAAGGATGGATTTGTTCTTAGAGACACCCTGTTAGGGTGAAAGACCAAATATGGGGGCCTAATAGAGAGTGCTTGAAGTTCAGAAACTCTATATGCTGAAGTAATGGCCACTAAGATAATTGTCTTCCAAGAAAGGAACTTCAACGGACAAGAAGATGCAGGCTCAAAAGGGGGAAGCATGAGTTGAGACAGCACCAAATTTAGATTCCAGGGAGTAATCGGATGTCTGATGGGGTCGAAGGTGATGAGTCCCTTTCAAAAAGGCTTTACATAATCTGTGGGACATAATGTTAGAACCTCCGCATCCCACATGGAAGTTAGATATGGCAGCCAATTGAACCCTTATAGTAGTGGCTGCTGCACCACCGTGGAAAAGTGAAGTCAAACATTCCAGAATGCTATGAATAGGGGTGATAAAGGGATCAATACCATGTTGAGAAGCCTAATGACTAAATCGTTTCCATTTACTGTTATATAGTTTCCTGGTGGAGACTTTATGAGAGGAAACCAGAATATGCTGAACCGCGGGAGATAAATCATGAGACCTGGCTAGGTTGGGAAGTGCAGCAGCCAAGCTGTCAGTTTGAGGGATACAAGAGAGGGGTGAAGAACTCCCGACGAATGAGTCAGAAGGTCTGGCACTGAGTCCAGAACCCAAGGTTCTTCCACTTGGTATTGTTGAAGGGAGGGGAACCATATCTGCAGAGGCCAAACTGAGGCTATCAGAATAACAGTCCTTCCCAGGCTTTTGGCTTTCTGTAAAAATTTGGGGATCAGTGGGGATGGAGGAAAGGCATATAGGAGACCCGAGGGTCAATCATGTACAAGTGCGTCTCTTGGGATGTACCCCGGTGGAGGGTACAGGGCAAAGTAGCTTCTGCATTTGGCATTCATCGGGGATGCAAAAAGGTCGCAGCAAGGCTGGCCCCATTTGCGGAATATCCTTTCCGCCACTCGTTCTTTGAGGGACCACTCGTGAGGCAACAGAATGGCTCTGCTCAATTTGTGCCCAGTGGATACAGCCCACTGCCAAATTCTCAGGGCCTCTCAGCATAAGGGGTAATATCTGGTTCCCGCTTGTTTGTTGATGTACCAGATTACCGACATGTTGTCTGTCTGTATTGCAATAGTCTCTCGAGGTAGAGAGTCGTGAAAGTGTTGCAACGCTAGGAACACCGCTCTCAACTCCAAGACATTGATGTGCAAACTGGATTCCATCTCTGACCAAGTACCTTGGACAGTTCTTCCCTGACACAGCCCCCCCACCCTATCAGGGAAGCATCTGTGGTCACTGTGGCTGTGGGAGGGGGGAGTACAAACGGACGACCTACAGTAACTTGCTGGCTGTTCAACCACCAAAGGAGGTCCTTTTTGCAAGTATTTGTCAGCAGAATCTTGTGTGACATTGGAAGTTGTTGATAAGCCCACTGTGTGAAGAGTAACCATTGGAGTATCCTCATGTGCATACACCCCAGAGGAATCGCTATGAGAGCCACAGCCATGGTGCAAAACAGCTTCAGAATTTGGAATGCAGGGACTTTCTTTTCCATCAACAAAAGGGATACTTGGTTTCATAAAGAGATTACTTGTTCTTGAGGCAATCTGACCAGGGCGGTGGTGGTGTCTAGATCTTCTTTAAGGTTATGCCCAACTGGGAGCACAGGCTGATAGTGTAATCCCTGGCATGAATCAGTTGATGCCTGGTGGTGGCGGTGAGGAGCCAGTTATCGAGATATGGAAACACCCAGAATCCTAAACATCTCAGGTGAGCCGTGACCACTGCCATGCATTTGGTGAACACTCTGGGGGGCTGTGGTGAGACCAAAAGGCAGAGCTTGGAATTCGTAGTGACTGGCCCCAAGCTGGAAACACAAGTGATTTCTGGATGGCCTGGCCATTTTGATGTGATAGTACACATCTTTGAGATCTATCGAGCATATCCATTCACCCGTTTCGAGAAACATAAGTATCAATTGAAGCGTGACCATCTGGAAATTTTCCTTTTTTGACAAAGGTATTTAGTTTGCTGAGGTCTAAGATGGGCCTCCAGTCCCCTATTTTCTGTGGAACTAAAAAGAACCTGGAGTAAGTTCCGGATCCTATCTGGTCCGCCAGGACTGGCTGGATGACACTTTTTTTCCAGCAGCCTTTGAATTTCTATGGCTGCTAGATTCCGCAGACTGGGTGGAATGTCTAGGACTCTTGCAAAATGGAAGGGGATTCTGAAAAGGGAATGATGTAACCTCTGGTAATTATGCTTTTTACCCAGGAATCTGAAGTAATTCCTAGCCAGGCATCTGGGTATAAAGCTAAGTGATCCCCGACTGCCTCCAGAGCAGGACAGTCGGGCCTCCTCTCAGGAGCACTGATAGGGCTTGCCAAGGAACTGCTTCCTGTCACCCTGGTTCTGTGGGCCCCCTCTGCTGCCTGGGTGGCATCTACTATTATACCCCTCTCCTCTGCCACTGGAGGGGGGGGTTCACCACATGTGTTCTGGAAAGCTCCTTGGGACTTCTGGAATCACATTTTTCCACCTTTCTGCCCTTTGGGGTATGGTCTAGTGGGGGTGGAAAAATGGACTCCTACGGCAGACAGAGTCTTTCCTTCCTGCTCACACCTACTGAGTGTCTCCTTGACTTTAGGCCCAAACAAGGAAGAGCCATCAAATGGGGTATTAACAAAGGAAGACTTGAAGGCTTCCGCAAAGGAGCATAAGCGCATCCAGGATTGTCTCGCTGAACCTGCTGCCTGGCTCGATCCCTCGGCTGCATAAGAAATGAGCCGCATGGACAAGTTTACAATGGAATTAAGGGTGTTAAGCTGTGCCGTCACTTTCTCAGAGACAGCATCATCTGTGTTGCCCTGTAGAGTATCTCCAAGCTCTTTGAGGAGATCTCGTTGAAGACTCGTAAAGTGGGTTAAATAGTTAAGCGATCTCCTTGCAAATGTCGCAGAACTAAAGATGTGTTTCCCATATCTGTCCATCGTCCTGGAATCTCTATTAGGAGGATGGACAGAAGAAGAGGTCTCTGACATCTCTTTCTTGGTGGCCGCCACCATCACCATGGCATCAACGGGGACTCCCTTTGTAAGAAAGGACTTATCCTGAGGGGAGGTGATAAATTTGTTGGGCCTCTGAGGGACCGGTTCCATGGAATCAGAAGACTCCCACGCCTTTTGAGCAATCAAGTCCATTAATGTGTCGAAAGGCGAAGTAACCCAGGAGGTGGAAGGTTGAGACCCAAAGGCCTTCAGGAGCATTGACTGATCCTCAGTAGGGGTAAGGGACTACCTATCACCCTCTGCTTAAGTATTTCTAGGATGTCTGCAAATGAGACATCCTCTGAAGGGGACTGCGGGGACCCTTCTGATTCCTCTAAGTCGGTGTCTGATGTCAAGGATTCCTGAGGGGAATCCAGCTGCCTCCTCTTGCACAGTCTCTTCCTAGGGACTTCATCAGTGCAGTCTCCATAGAGCAGGGGTCGCCCAATGGGGTTACCTGAGGCTCTGGGTCTCGACGCTTGGTAGGAACCTATGATGTAGAGACAGAACAAGGCTCTTTAGGGGAGGAAGAGGAAGGACCTGAAGAGGTAAAAGTCTTAGCAGACATGACCTTCCTCATGGCGTCGAAGGCACCAGTGTCTCGGTCCAAGGAATCCACTGGTTCCGAAGAAGATGGCAGTCTCCTCGGGGCAGAGACCACGGGCTCCGAACCAGAGGACGGAGCCGAGCTCAACTGCGCTGAGGCCCTCAGAGGAAGAGTCAGAACTGAAGCCTCAGTTCAACGCTCCCCCCCAGAACCAGCGAGAGTGTGTTGGCTCTGAGACCCTTCGATCGGAACCAAAGATGTCAAGGTCGACGTGGCCAAAGGCACTGGAATAGGCCTCGGCTCCGAAGGTTCCACAACTATCAGGTCCTCACCTTCCAGCTCTGAAGGCTCGAGTGGTCTTGGAGGAGGAGCAGAAAACGTGACGGGGGGGGGTGTCGGGCTTTGATGCCAGATGAGATGAAGCCGAAAGCAATTTGGCCAAGGCCGGGTTCTCCAAGAGTCTCTGCACCACACAGTCCACATTGACATCCGAGATGGTCCTGGAAGAACAGGTCAAAGGAGCCAAAGAATCCACTGACCGAAGGATCGGAGACTTTAAAACCTCTGGTACTGGTTCCAAACTCGGGACTTGGCTCCACGACAAAGGTTCGGTGCTCGGCTCCGAGGGCTGAAGAGCCAGCGACCGAATCTTCCCCGAGGTGCTTGGAGCCGATGACTTGGGCTCCGATGACACCTTGGAAGACTTTGACCCCTTTGAAAATTTGGAGGTCTGTTCAGACTTATCTAAAGCCTCTAGGAAGTCTGATTTTAAGAGGCCCGTATCAATAAGCTTTCTACGCCTTTCCAGCATAACTCTGCCACTAAAAGAGTGGCAGATGGAACAGTCCTCTTGCAGGTGTAAAAGCCCTAAACAATAAACACATGAGGTGTGGTGGTCAGTGATGGACATCTTCTGTCCACAGCCACACTGCTTGAACCCTGATCTCTGTTTTTCTAACATGTAAAAAATGATAAAACAGCACAATTGCTAAGGTTCAGATCCCTGAACTTTGCAAATATTAAGAACACTGGCAATCACACAAAACGTTCAGATCCCTGAACACTCACTAACTCTATTTTGCAGCTATTATGAACACTAACAATCACAAAACCTTTCAGATCCCTGAACACTCACTAACTCTATTTCTCAAAAAAAAACCAAGTGTTAGCAAAAACAGATAGAATCACTGACAGAGCCCTGTCAAAAACTCAACTAAAGAAACGGCCAAAGGCCTAGGAGCAACTGCTCCTAAGAAAACACACAAAGCACACGCTAAATATATCAAAAAAAACAAACAGGAAATATTTAGATTACTACTATTATATATATCAAAAACTATCACAGTTATAGAAAATTTTCTGTCAAAAGACAAGAAAAAAAGGGTACTGGCCCGAGCTTCTTGCGAAGAGCTTGAGATCCGTTGCAGCGGCAAACTAGATCTGGGATTTAGCAGCAGAGCATCATGGGATAGGGACTGTGTCTCGAACTTCTCAGAGATCTAGAGCTTGGAAAGTGGCCTACTCGGAGCCGATTGATCGGCTCTGTACCCACATGTAAGAACAAATGGCGAGATTGAATAACCACATTAGAAAACTGTCATACAATCACGCGACAGAGAAAGGTAAGAGAAATACAAATAGAAAGCTTTTTTTTTTTTAACAGAAAGTGAAATAAATACCAACTATGGTATTTGAGAATACCTTAAGAAGGTAAATAAAGGAAAGAAAATGGTACCGATGATAGTACTCAACAGTCTACCAATGGTAGAAGTAAAAGGAGGAGGAATATGGCTTCGGGAATAAAGAGAGGAGCGGGTAGGTACTACAAATAGATATAGAGCTATTACGAGAAAAAAACTGTTATTTAAAAGGAAGGAAGTCTATAAACAATACTCACAAAAAAGAGGCCAAGGCTCGAGAGCAGGAAACAAACATGTCTGGTCTGCGAAGCTGCAAATGAGATCTGAGGTAATATCTGAGAGGATTATGGGTTGAGCCTGGCTCGAGACTTTGGAGAGCGCAAGTAGAAGTAAACAGCCGACTCGGTTCCGAGGTTCGGAACCGAACCCACTGCCAAGGATTGGGTGAAGATTGACAACATCAGATATATTATTATTTCTTAAAAATGGAATTTCCAGAAACTATGCCTATTTTTACTGTTTTTTTTTTCCTGCTTGGAGGATATTTTTGTGACGGTCTGCAATTTCCCTGATGGCCTGCTGCCCTTAAAAAGTGGATATATTATATAAAGTTCCTCAGTCTTTTATGTTTGTATACACTAACAACAGACCTGATCCAGCAACTGTAGCTGTAGTAAACCCAGATGATTCTACAAACTTTATTAATACTAATCCCTCTCCTTAGGGAAAAAAAGGGCTTCTGCAGTATCTGTAGAATTTTATTCTTGTGATGAAAAATATGCTTTATGTAATTTGGTTTCTGTTGTTTCTCAAATCACTATCCATTGTTTAAAATGTGAATATGATTATGCTGATGCCACTTCCAGGGCTGCTGCTTCTAGAATTGTTATGAGGAGGTTTGCCTGGCTGCATTTACAAAGCCTCTCAGAGGATGTCAGAAATGACATTTTGAATTCTTCCTTGGGCAGAGAACTAGTTTTGCAGCTTTTGCTGCAGAGTACATTAAAAAGTGTGGTGAGAGGGACAGAGAAGTTTATTCAAGTGATCTCTTAGAGTTTTCAGCCCACCTTCTCCAAGTTCACCAAGGAATTCTATGCTCTGGTTTCAATAAGAAAGCTAAATAAACAGTACCAGTTATCTGCTGGTAAGCAGACATTTAAAAAAAAAAACATGGGTGGGAGGCTCCAAAGAGAAAGCAGAAGCCTTCCAGAGCAGACATAAGTCTAATAAGTCTGTATGACTATATGAGGGACTTCCCCACCCTTGCATTCCCTTAATTCTTTCAGAGCATATGAACTTCGACTTTTCTCTTTTGTAACAGATTGTTTCAGACAGATGGTTTTTGAGAATAATCCATCAAGGAGTTAGGAGAAAGATTTAATTCAAGGATGTTTCTAGTGACAAAGTAAGACGTTTCTTGGAGACCAGTTCTGGACCTTTATGAACCAGTCCATGATAATGCCCAAGTAAAAGAATGCTGTCAGTGCTGTCACTTCACAACTTGTTATCCCTTATTCCTCATTTGAGTTTCCTATTGACCTTAGATTTAAAAGATGAATATCATCACAATCCTACAGATCCAGGTTTCAGGCATTACTTAAGGAGTTGTGTGTCTGGATCATATTGTCAGTTTTTTTACCCTCTCGGCTATTGACTACTCCAATAGTGCTCAAAGTGTCTAGTTCCTGTGATAGCCTTCTACAGACTGCAAGCTATTCACATCTTTTTCTTTTCTTAGATGACTTGCTTGTTTTTGCAGAGTTTTCTTCGAGGTGTCAAGAATCTGTCACTTGGGTAAGGGATCTCCTACATAGGCTGGGATTCCAACAGAACATTCAGAAGTCTTTTCTGACTCCTTCTCACAAGATTGTCTTTTTCCTGGTGTGTTTGCTGGACACCTCAGTTCAAGAGCTTTCTACCATAGGGAACCAGCACCTATTCAGGGCTAGTGTTTCTTTGGCTTTACATTTGTGTGTTACTATCCTATGGCCTGTCTTACACTTCAGTCAAGGTTCTTTTGCTGGCCATTTCCACATCTCTATCCATGGATCCTCCTCTTTCAACACTGCCTCATGTGAAAATATTTTTAAAAGGGTTGTTGCCTAAGAAGCCTCCTAGAAAACAAGTGGATCATACTTGGGATCTTAAGTTTGTGTTAGAAAAAATGTATTCTTGCTCCATTTGAACCAACTCATCAGGATGACTTGAGGTTCTTAACATGGAAAAGTCTTACTTATTGCTCTGACCACTGTAAGAAGATTATCCAAGTTGCAAGCTCTTACGTTGGGTCAACCTTATTTAATTTTTCACAAAGATAGGGTTTCTTTGAGAACCAACCTTTTTATGTGTAAAGTGGTATCTGAGTGTATATTAAGCCAAGCTATCCATCTTCCTGTCTTCTTTGTGAAACCTAAAAATGAGGGAGAAAAGAAACGCCATACCTTGGATCCCCACAAACAACTATGCTGCTATCTTGATAGAACAAAATCTTTTGGAACTTGTGATCAGTTGTTCATGTCTTATGAAGGTAAACAAAAATGACAACTAGTGTCAAAACAGATTATTTCCAAATGGTTATCACTTGCTATTACTTTTTGTTACTCCCACCACACTAAAGCTATTCCAGGCATGATCAAGGTTCATGCTACCAAGGCCTTGGCTTCTTCTGTTTTTCTTTTAAAGGGTTGGATACTAGAAGAATTCTATTAGCAGTATCCTGGTCCTCTGTGTATATTTTTACAAATGTCTCTTGATCTAGGATAAGCTTTGCTAGGATCATTTTCCAGGAGCTCCTAGATCCTCATCCTTCCTCTATGTTGTGCATCTAGGCTATGGCTACTGCAGTAGTGATCAATTTGAAGAACATAGTGGACTTCCAAGATGGCTGTACATTGAGTAACAGCTTAATTCTGGCTCTCCCAGCATGAAAACAAAAACTTAGCAGAGAAAGCCAGTGGACCTGGATTTATGAGTACATTTCTGTAACTAACTAGTAAATGCACTGCCGGGATAAAAGAAATACAGAGGACCTGAGGGGAAAATCAGCTACAAAAGGTGATGAAACACCAATGACTGGAAAAGTACTGTAGATGTTCAGCAAAAAGAAGTGCAAGCTCCAGATATGACTTCCAGTAACCTTGAGGAAAGTATAAAGCAACTGCATACAGACCTGACTAAAATAAATGAAACACTGATGGAGTATATCAACTCAAACAATAAAAGGCTGGAAAAATGGAAGAAGCTTTAAACAGATACTCATATGAGATGATAAAACTGCAAAACTCACGGGTTGAAATGAAGAAAAGGCTGACTGAATATGAAACTGCACAAGAAGAGATGTTCAAAAATAATAAAATTAGAGGACACAGCACATAAAGAAAATCTGAAATTGTCTGCTGTACCTGAGAAGCTGGAAGGAAAAGACTGTATTAATTTCATGAACGCACAAATAAGCAATTGGACTGGTATTCAACAATTGGAATTGTTAACTGAAAGGGCACATCGTGTGTATGCTCTGAACCTGACTATTAGGAAACAACCTACACCTGTAATAGTAAAAATGCAATCTTACCCTACAGAAGCAGTTGATTCTGACAAAACTGTGGCACAAGGACAAAATACTAAAAGTGTGAGACACCAGTGCTTGTGGAGAATGACTACTCATTGAACACCAGGCAGAAGAGGAATACATTTATTCCATTATATAGGGAATGTCAAGAAGCAGGTGTGAAATTCAAACTGCTGTATCCAGCTATCGTCAAAATATTTTTTCTTGGAGGAACAAAAACATTTTTTGATGAAGTACATGCTAAGGAAGAAATACAAGTTTGTCCAACAAAAAGCGATCCGTGAAACGGAAGGAGATTGTGCTTCATGTTCTTCTGGTAATAAAGACCATAGAGAGATTTTGCCAATGAAACCCTTCACAGTGTTTCAAAGGAAAATGCTTGAGAGAGGGAAAAACACAGGAGTTGATTAGAAGAATCCAGAGTGCACTGCAGATGAAGCAGAGGCTAGATTTGGGAGATGGAGATGAACACGAACAGAATAAGAAAATATGGAAATATTTGACTTTCTTGAACTCTGTTAAACTTGTAGGGGACTCTAAAGCATATGCACTACTTCATGTCATTAACATTTAGATATTAACAATCAGTATCTTGGAAATTGGCAAATCTGGGATTACAAAGCAATAATTATATTTGTGAAATAGGACAGGATAAGAAAATCTGGAAATATTGGACTTGTTTGGACTTTGTTAAATTTTTAGGGGACTATAAAGCACATGCCCTACTTCATGTCATTACTGTTCGGAAAAACGCTCAGCAGAGGGGAAGAGGAGGGAGAGAGTTAACTGCAAGTAAAACAACATTTTTTCTTAATAGTATTTATTAAGCGGTGCATGATTTTCTCTGCTTGTTATAAAGTAACATTTTTTTCAGTTATTTTTAAGTGGGGATACTAATGTAAATAGGTGCTTCTGTTTATTCTTTTTGTTTCTTTCTTCCTTCTTTTTCACAAGAGAAGGATTTGGTGAAGAATGGACACTACTTATGTTCGAGGCTGCACCCCCCACACCTCCCACTAGTTATATAAACCAAATCCGTGCTTGCATTGGAGTGGGGAAAGGGCAGGTTTTCTTATAATCAAGTTACCGATAAGGAATAGTACGTTGTGCCTCCTTCCAACAATGGCCGTTTGATGATTTTATTTTTAAAGATATCACTGTTTGGTAAAACACATGTTCGGTGTTTAGCATTTCATTAACAGCCATTTGATGAAAGTTTCATTCGACGGCTAAACATAGACCTGATTAAGAGGATATATGAAGGAATGGAGGAGAAAATTAAAGTGAGTGGGGTCCTCTCTGATAATCTCTGCTTGAGCAGTGGAACCAGGAAGGGGTGTCTCTCTCCCCTCTGTTATTTGCATTATATTTAGAACCACTGGCAAATAAAATATAAGGGACTCAGAAATTCAAGGATATAATTGCTATGGCAGTCAAGAAAAGCTGGCTCTATTTGCAGATGACATTATTTTATACCTGACAAATCCAGAAAGGGATGTTACATTGCTGTGGAACATATTGACACAGTTTCAAACCATCTTCAGGATATAAAATTAATGAAGCTAAAACAAAAGCAATGACAGTACATTACGTACCCACATATGCATTGGTTCAACAATATCCATATTTATGGGGACACGATAAAATGATGTATTTAGGTGTATGGATTAAAAACAATACCGGTGCGGCAGCTAAGGATATGTGGGAAGAGACTAAACAAAAGATAATACAAAAACTGAGAAAATGGAAGCTTTGTTATATGTATATCAATAGTAAGATACAAGCAGTTAAAATGTTTTTAGTCCCTTTAGTTTTATAAACAGGTCAGGCATATTTTTATCAACCAGAGGAGAAGTCGTGGATAGAAATTTAATAAAGAGCTGAAGGATTTTATCTGGTAGGGAAGACAGCAAGGGTCAAGTGGGATAAGCTTATTCTTCCAATAGAACAAGGCGAATTGTGATTACATGAGTTGAAGGGGTATTTCACAGCAACACAGTTAAGGCTCCTTTAAATAGCACAAGCAGAAAACTATAATTCAAAGTGGAAAGAGATGACAATGAAACAGGGAGGAAGCTCAAGTAACAGGGAGAGCCTGGGATTTTGGATGCAGACCTTTAAGGAAAACAACAATAATCACACAGAATCCTATATTCATAAAGTAGCAGAAGGTCTTCTAAGAACCAAGCCAACATGGGAGTGAAGAAAGGAGATTCTGCCGATATGGATGACTGCAATTAGGGATGCAGACAATAGGCAAGGGGAGGCAGGAATATATTGGAGAAAACTGGCAAAGGAACCAAGGTATTGGGAGCAAATGACTAGAGAGGGAAAGGTAATAGAATGAGAAGTCACCAAGTACTTACTTGGACTGCAGGCTAGATAATGCCTTCCATATCAAGGATTGATATCAGAGTACAGGCAAAGAGAAAGAAATAGGGGGGTCCTAAATGAGAGACCAGCACTGGTAGAGTTTTTAGTAGCATCTAGAACAGAAGTTACTGTTAAGAAAGGAATAATTAATAGAGTATTTAAGAATCAATCAGAGGAGATTATGAAGGATTGGGAAGAGAGATTGCATAAAGGAATTCACAAAGAATCAATGGGAGATATATGTATGTCTCCCAAATACGCAACAAAATCTAGAAGATTTAGGATCTTTACCTAGAAGTGTATACACAGGTATTTTTATTCCCCAAGCAGACTTCATAGAATTTTTCCTCAGGTAGACAGCAAATGTTAGAGGTGTGATGGAGAAGAAAGAGGTAACTGGGAACATATTTTTTTGGAAGTGTAATTAGTTGGCAGACTTTAAAAATTCTCTGCAGAATGTTCTGTAGGAGATGCTGTGTGAGCAAATCGGAGTAACTAGGGAAATTATATTTTGAGCTATGATACAGAATTGGAATTCCCTAGATATAGTAAGGCCTTGTTGAGTCTAATTATGATGGCTGCCAAAAAAGCAATTACTAGAAAATGGAAATCAAGTCTAAACTAACTTTACTAGAAGTAGCATAGATAGTAACAGAGATAAAACAACTGGAACTGGGATCTTTAGAAAAGGGTAGGAGTAAATTACCTAAGGAAAATGGGAAATGTAGGATCAACACATGCATAGGAGGAACGAGGTTTAAAAGAAGGCAGGATATGAATGACCTATGTAATGGTTGACTAACAATGACTGGAAATGTTAAAAGTGATGCATGTTTGCAGCTATAGTTACGTTGGCACAGTTTGGAATGTATAATGTCTGCAACTGAGATTGTGTCGCTATGGTTTATTTTCATTTATATAAATGGAACATTGCCTATGTCATGCACGATAATTTACTAAAAATGTCTCTTGTTTAAAAAAAAAACCTGAAGAACATAGTGCAGTTGTGTAAGTAACCTTAGCATAACAGTAGATGTTCAAATTGTCACTCCCACTATCCCCCTATTTTTTTTTACATAAACACACACACACACACACACATGTATATATATATATATATATATATATATATATATATATATATATATATATATATATATATATATATATTTAATGCCAGGGTGTGGACATATATTTTTTTCTTTTCTTAGCATTGTCCTGCTCAGGGTTTTAGCCTTCCTCCCTCCCTCTCTCTGCTGGCATGAAAGCTCTGAAGGGCTTGGGACCCAAATCTGACTTTTAGTCGACTCAACATAACTCATTAATGGTTTTAGCACGTGGTGGTTTTGGAAGCAGGATGGCCATTATGTTGTTGGCAGGATATAACCCATATAGTTTAGACTACTATAGCAGTAATTACTGGAGCATCTACTATTATGGCAACTCTACTTACACAACGGTATTTTTCTTATAGTTAGTTTTCAAATCAAGTAAGCTATAATAAGTCTTGTCCACTTAAGACAGCATCAGTCTGCTGGGATATAGTGGGGAAGATTTAGACAAAGAGCTAGACAAATTTTTTTCATATGGTCTTCAAATTCAGATAACAATGATTACACGTGTGGTATGATTTGCCAAAATAGTTTCACTGTAAAAATTTGTATTTTTCCAATGAATGGAATTTATAAATTCGACATGAGAAGCTGTGCTCTGACACTCTCCCCCCTACTTAAATATAAAACTTTGCAATCCTGGCTTACTTGAGAGAAATATTTTTGACAAAAGCTGTTTTTTGATGAACTGTTTGACTAAAAGTACTTAAGATGCACAATAAATCTTTAATAACTCAACCCGGAGTATCTGAGATTTCCTGCTAACACTTGCAAATAAGTCCTTTATTTTAAAGTTACTGACACTTTCAGAAAATATGAAAATGTACAAGTGTAATATTTATTTATTTTTTTAGAATACCTTCATCATTTATTACACTGAAATCTGCAGACTGATCTGTGGGCCAGATTTGTATAAGTAACAGAGACAATATATGAAGCAAAACTCAAATTTTCTCACTCTGGTTTGTGCTTTTATACAATTTTGTTTTGTTGTAATATTTGTAATCATCTTATTAAATCAGGACACTGTTTTGTAACTGTTTCATAGTAGAGCTGTAGTAATATGAACATATAGAAATAAATTTCAGTTGTTTTCTTTGCTGCTGAAACAGAGAATTATGTACTCATTTGGAAGCTCCTGCTACTTCTGACAACTCCATTGTTGTACAGGGAAAAATCCGTGACTGTGTCCTAAGAAACTTGAGTTCACCAGCAGCTTGGGAGCTTGTTTTAGTTGACATGGGGAAGGACAAGAAAGACGAGGTTTAGCATATTCACTTTCTTCAGGGAGAAGGGATGGGCTTGAGCCGATGAATATACCCTCTGGAGCTCTGAGGAGTAAGGGGATCATGCAGAGTTGCTTGTCTACAAGGCAAAGAGTCAAATGATCACATCACACAGAGGTGTGACATGTACTGTAAAGGCTCACTGTGTACCCATCCCTTGGACAGGAACAATCATGCAAGTTGGTATCAAGTTAAAGCAGAAAACCCAAACCACTGCTGATGACTGTCTCAGTGACAGCCCCTCTTGGCTGGATTTCATCCTAGTGATAATGAAAGAAAGGGCCACTTGAGCAAGACAGCATCTAATAGCTGGGCAAGCAAATGGGGTAAAACAAAAAAGTAATTCTTACTTTGCAAGAAAAAGGGGAATTTTCATGGGACTTGTACAACTTAGAGCATGTGGGAGTTCTAACACTGGAAGTATCCCACCTGTTAACAAGAACAGTGGTCACATTGAGTCACACTCAAACTCACAGGCATCAATATGTACTATGTCAAAGATATCTGCTGTGTCTAACTGTGATTGTTGCATTTCAGCTGTGTGTTTGCTATGTACCCACAAGGTAAAAGGTACGGCAAATAGGTAGACTAAAACTGTATTTCACTACAGCATTTCTAAGAAACAGTAAACCAAACAGTGAATAAGACACAGGTACAATTATATGCCTAACTTCTGAATGTATGATCATTTTGATAGAGAACAACATTTTAAAATACAAATGTAAAATACAAAAGCATTAAAATGCATAGTACTAAATCTGCAGTTACAATGACACCTCTCAACCGTACCGAATTACTCAGAAGTTCCCAGTTTTGAGGCTAAAATAATGGGGTGCCACGAATTCCCAAGTGACCCCTTCAATTCCCAATTTTTTTTTTTATTTACAATTAGAAGTTGCCACTGACATCATCATGCATCGCCAGTGTATCCCGCAATGTCATGAATGTGCAGGTGTGTGCGTGATAACGTTGGCATAGTGAGACTGTGCCTGAGTGACACCTGACTGCCTGTAAAGATACTATTTCTCTAGTTCAGCTAGGATGTGATCCATGACATCGCACTTTCGTTTACATACTGCCATTAGAGCAACTCTGCCTCCTATTGAAGACTGCTAGACAAAGTATGTGAGAGTTATTTCAGCTTTTGCTAGGGGCTCTGTTTAGTTAATCACCTGCTCATTTTTATATGATTTTTCTTTCTCTTGAAAAACACTGGCTATTTGAGGAGAACGGGTTTTCCTGTAGCTATTCTATTTACAGGTCACAACATCGGAGTGATTTTAATGGCTGTGGCATTTACTCAGGTTCTATAGTGTCAGGAACTGAAGTAGTGTGCATGCATAATAGTATTGTTCATGTAAAACAGTCAGTCGCCTCTCACTGAATGTTGTAGGAATAATTATATGGAGACAAGTCTTGAAGCAAGATGGTTAACTTTCAGGTGAGAATTAGTGTTCAGATGACTGCATGGTGACTGTTTTGTTCTTGAAGCTGTCTGAAATACTGCAGGTGAGCAATGAGTGTGCCATTCATTCCACTAGTAGTACTGCTTTATACAGATATGTATAATGTCTGTTTTGATCCTATATCTCCCAATCATTCTGCACACTGCATTTGGACTTTTTGCCTTGTTCTATTTATTTGGCATGTATGGCTGCATTACGATGTAAAATTTGGTGATTTTTTTTTTGTATTTGTACAAGGTTAGAAACAGTGTGTACATTATGTCTTGGGGACAAAATCTACATACAGTGCTTTCTGAGACTTTAGATGAAGATTCTATGTGTGATAAAAGTGCAATTATAAGTCGCCACCTTCCTTGAAAGAATGTTAGAGCGGGTGTAATAATGCTGCATTCATTGCACTAGTAACTGCTTTATATAGATATGTATACTGCCCATTTTGATCCTATATCCCCATCACTCAGCCCACCTCAATTGAACTTTTTAGCTAGGCTGCATTACAATGTAAAATCTGATGATTTGTTTTTTTGTTTTTTTTTGTACTCTTATACAGATGGCAGCAGTGTGTACATTATGTTTTGGGGACAGACACTTCTTTCTGAGCCTTTAAATGAAGATCCATCATCCTACGTGCAATGAAAAGTGCAATTATAAGTCACTGCTTTCCTTGAAAGACAGAGCACATTTAACAATGCTGCACTCCAATTTGGTTAGGCTGGATAATCATAATTCACTATAACATTAACACTAAGTGTCCCACAATTTTAGACAGTACCGAGAAACATAAATGATCTAGGCATATGGTCAGACTGAACTGTGGGCAAGAACAGGGCGGAGATAGCCATATTGTGGATGGTTTGCAATCAGGATCTCAGTGTTTAACATTCAGGTGTCCTTTGCTGTCCATTTAATTATTTTTTTTAAATCCATGCCTGTGTAATATTCTACTCTGCGTCTTTGCATTTTTAGCCATGTTTTTCTGTAATGTGACGAAGAAAATATGCTGTATAACTCTGAAATGTCCCTGACTTTCAGGTTCAATTTTTTTTTTGCTCTGTCTCTCCCAATATTCCCTTAAATTTGGGGTGAAAAGGTGGTGGATTGTACTTAATAAATAATAACAAACATTACAGCTACAGAATCCCTCACTTTACTTGAGAAAGTGCATGATAAATTTTCTTTATTTTATTCTGGCAACTTTTCAAGTTTGTAGTACTAATACTTTAAAAAGTGTCCACAATTTATGGCATTTGTACTTGATTCTGAAGGCAAACGGCGTTATATTAGTGAATTTTTAGAAGTGGCTGGGGTGATGGAAGCAGATGGTGAGATACCCCGAGTCTCTGTTGAACAACTTCAAGTCCTTGTATGAGACGGAGTTGACTGACTGGATGATACTACATGTGAGCGGGCTAGACTGCAGATTGTGCTGAGGAAGATAATAGCAGACCACAATGAAGTAAGTTGGGCTAAAGGGTGTCAAGGGGTTCTTGGTAGTTCCTCCTTGTTATAATGTCCTATTTTATATGCTTAGGGCATTTCACCTGGCTTTCAGCTGCTCCTTTATTTTCCTGGAAATTGACTACTTGGACTGGTGTCCTGACCCTTTTCTGCCATGATCTGAGCAGGGCAAGTAGGAGAAAAGCTGAGGAGGTCAAAACAGTGGCTGACCATACACCGCTGAATCTTTCAGTGCAAGAAATCTGGACAAAGCCAAAAATAATGGCAGTACAATGGCCCAAAAATAGGGACAGATTTTAAATATTGCTCCTGTAAACCCAGATATTTGTTAGAATAACAGGTTTTGCATCATTATGTATTTTCTGAGGGTTATGAAGTCTGAAATTCAAATGTCTGCCATTATTTATTATTATTTAGCGACTTCAGTCTTCATGTTGGTATCCCACAATTCCAATGGAGTGGTTGGGGTTACATGAATATGTATGCACATTTTACATTAATCAGCATCCCAATTTTTGGTCAGTCATACCTACGTTTCATGAGTCTTTGTCCAGATTTTTGATGTTTACAGGTTGAGAGGTATGGTTATAATACAGCACCCTACTAAAATATAACATCCACTAGAAAGAAGTAGACACATGTGATGTGATGTGTGAAAGCAAAACAGATGCAGTACACTAAGTTTCATAAAATTAAAAACAGTGAAGAATAATGCTTCCAATAAATAATATATTAAAACCATTTGGTACTGGCTATAATGTATAGTGCAGTGTGTCTTTAAATATGCCATAGGATCTAGACATGAAGTATATACTGTGACTGTGGATAGCTTCTTCAGTTGCAGCCATGATGGTAAAACTTTTAATTGTTCACTCACTGGCCCTGAGAGTTTATATCTGGCCATTAAGCAGGTAATGCTACAAGACAAATCTGAACCCAGTAGACACAAGATTAAATAGTATCTAGTGGGATCATGGTATCTACTACAAAATTTGTATCTTACTGAGGTTTAGTCACTATATTGTTAAAATGACATGCAGTCCATCTCACCACACTCAACTTCACTGTCACTACTGACAGTATCAGTGGATAAAAAGGCCACAAAGATAAATCGTTCAATAAAAAACTACAAGAAAAAGCAAGCCAAGCTTGAGTTTTTTTGGTATACTGGTATACCTTAAACCTCCTGTAATGGAGGCCCATGAAATATATGCATATAACCCCTTAAGGACATACAGTATTTTAACTACATGGTCTAAATGTATCTATAAAGACTTAAAAAGTAAAAAGCCATGGACATTCAGATGATACCGATTGATTTTCAGTACCATTGTCAACAAATGGGCAAATAATCAGCTAAACAAGAAAACTTTGAAAAATGCAGGAAAGAAAGCTGAGCTAAGCCACAACTCAAATGATGAAAATGAAACAGACCACTCAACAGATGAAAAATAAAACACTATTATTTTCAGTACAGTTGAAAATCCCAGACTATTTGCTGTTTCCTTTATTTTCTTTTAGAAACAACTGAATCATATGAATTGCTTCCTGCTTTCTACTCGCTTCACCAGCATCATTGGTACTGGATGGTAATTTGGCAAAATAGAAGCAATAAATGCAAAAGTTCAGTCTTTATAACACCGTGTCAAAACCATTTACAAGTTGCAACTTTTCTTCACTTTGCTGGCAATGAAACAATTATGGTATTTAACATGTTTAATCTTACTAAAGAATAACAGTTGGATTTAGTTGTCATTAAAGACAAGCTTCTGCATTACTGTAAACCTAAAAAAAACTTCTCATATAGTTATCATTTATTTTTCATTAAAAAACAGAGTTCATGGGACTCTGCTGATGAATATATGACTGAATTATAACACGACCCTAGACTATGAGATTGGCGAGCTGCATCATTCGCTGTTGAGGGAAAGAATGGTCTGTGGCATTAAAATGGTAAAGTAATATGTACACTTTTATCAGTCTGAATCAACGTTGGAAAAAGCTGTGAATGGGTATAAAGCAGCTGAATTAACCAGTATTTAGATGAAAATGCTGGATGCGGATTTGGATGTATGAAAAATTAAGATGAAACTGAAGTTCATTGGTATATAAAAATATTGTCAAGGCAAAGTACAAAGTGAGAAGTGCTTCAACATGCACGGTAACAATGAATGTTACTGTTATGCATGAACTTGATAATGCAGTTAAAACTGAAATGCATTCAGCTCAGCAACTGCCATTTTGCTCAAAGAATGGCTACCAGCATGATGTCACACAGTTATACAGAATGCAGGAAATATGAACTGCCTAAACATTTTTCTCAAGTATGCAAGCACAGGAAAAAAAGTATTTTTATTAAGTGACTGATGCAAATGGCTGTGTAGTCGTTGACATGGAAGAATTATGTGTCTGACATACAATATTCTGTGACTGACCTACAGAAAGCAGAATCAGATTTTTTTAGGCAGGGAATGCAGTGGATATATTTATCTAGACAGTGTGCACCATTTCTTCACTGGACATAGAAATGCAGCTGAGTTGTTAGTGTAAAAATCACTATTCTGAAATGCTGTGTATAACTGGGGCACATTTCAAACTACAAACTAGAGCAGATAACAATATTAAAACTAAACATACATTCACAGAACTAGGGTTGACAGGCTGTCAGCATCTAAAGCTTCACTGTTAATATTCTGATCACAGACTAAAAAACAAAAACAGAGTCCAACAGAGCTTGTGCAGCATGTACAAAAACTAATACTACAAGGTATTATTTCAGGTTGTTTCAGTACAACCCTATTATACAGAGAATGTCTGCATGTGAACAGCTGGATATGATAAAGCATGTCCCCCCCTCTCCAAGATATTAGAAAAATGTATTCACTCACAGCTTCTCAACCACCTCCTTGCACACCACTTACTTACCCCTATCCAACATGGATTTCATCCTCACCATAGCACCACCACTGCCCTCCTCTCCTTCACTCATATCATTGCAGAGGCCCTAGACAACAATAAACTCATTTCCTGTCTCTTCCTAGATCTCTCCAAAGCCTTCGATACTGTCTCTCATCCTCTACTACTATCCATACCTCACAAATCTCCACCTATCCCCCTCCGCACTTGCCTGGTTTAATAGTTACCTATCTGGCAGGGAACAATCTGTCAAATGGCTCTCATCCTCCTCACCTTTCCTTCCCATCTCCACTGGTGTTTCCCAAGGCTCCATCTTGGGACCCCTTTTGTTTAACATCTTCACCAATGATCTTTACACCTCATGCAAAGAATTCTCCCTTATTCAGTATGCCGATGACTCCACACTTAAATCCATCTCAAATAACATTCCTGAACTACACTCCCTGACCCAACAGGCCCTACAATCCACTGAACAATGGCTCTCTCACAACCTATTGATCATAAATCCCAAAAAGACCAAACTCCTACTTTTCCTTCCCTGTTCTCTTTCTCATCACAAAACCTCCTTTTTTGTTACATCTTCTAACAATACAACTATCCAACCTTACACCCACACAAAACTCCTAGGGGTCATTATCGATGACAACCTAAAGTTCAACCTACACATACTCCAATGTATTAAAAAAAACAAACCAGAAACTAGGTCTGCTATATCGGAACAAAAAATTCCTAACCCCTGAATCTAGACTAACCCTTTCTCTTCAATGGCTTGAACTTCCCCAGTTTCTGATATCCTATCAATATCATATGCTACACTCTATTCTTTATAAACCCTCCTTCTGTCCATCTCTATCTTCCTTAGTCTCCATCTACATCCCATCCCAGACCCTCCATACTTCTAACCAACAATTACTTGATATCTACCACCCAAAAAGGTCAGTAGGCAAACTACTCTACAATCACTCCCTTGCCCATGCTTGGAACAAACTTCCCCTTGACCTACGTTCAATCTCCCACACCTCACACTTTAAAAATGAACTAAAAGCTTATTTTCTCAATTCCAGAACCTGCCCTTGCCATGACCCTACCTAGTCTTCCTTTCCTTTATGTACCCTCAAAAGGACCATACTTAGTACCTCATTACACCTCTCTCTCCAATGTGTCTACTATGCATTTGCATAATTTTATACAAACAAAAATTTTTTATTGTTGACCTATTGAACTATATCAATGTAAAATTGTTAATTAGCTTCTTTTTAATGCAACTTTAACTTTATGCATGTAACCCAACATATGTGAATCTTTTTGCTATAACTGCTATTATATCAATATTGTTTAAAATTGTACTTGTTTAAAATGTACTACTGGAGCTTTTCTCCTCGGATCTCCACTGAAAATGGGCCACAAGCCCAGTTGGACAAACCCAGTTAACAAATGTCAATAAATAAATAAATAAATAAATAAACAAATAAATACAGTGTGTAGATATGAGCGGTTGCAACGCAGTCAGTTAAGATGATCTGTGAACATGATTCTTATATTCATGAAGCTAATGATTTGCAGATTCACGAAGCACAATTCGCATGTTCACAGAAGCAATGATGTGCAGATTTTCATGTAGTATACTCTGTTATGCCTTACAATGCTAAATTACAGAATGCAAGGAAAACCCTTGACTTCCAATGTTTCACGTGATATTTTGACAATTTAAAGCAGGACCATCCATATCATTCTGAATCTGAACAAAACTCAAAATTACTAGTGCTCAAATATCGTAGATATTCTGGCCAGATGGAAAGAAAAAAATAAAGAAAGGAAGAAGGTACATTCACAATTCAAATATATCATACTTTTCATGAGGAAATACATGACTCACACATTTGCTGTTCAACTCCAACAGAGTCATTTGCCAAACCAGCTATGCACCATACAACAGAAAGAACTCAAGAACTGCCCTTTGTGCACTGTTAAGTGTGAAGAAAGAACATATGACAAAGTTCTGGCTTGCTATCTCTCATCAAATACAACCTGTGGCAAATATATATGTACACACACACACACACACACACACATATATATATACATATATATATTTTTTTTTTTATAAAACTTGAAATATGTTTCACAACAGCAACAGTAAAACACACTATAATAACTCGTGAAATTCTGGAGAGTCCACAAAATAAAGTAGCAACTGATTTGTTTCAGTTTAAGGGTAGTCAATCAATTATCTGTGTTGACTACTACTGAAATTATCCCTGAGGTTCAAGCTAAGAATAACATCTTTCACAGTCAGTCATCGCAGCGATGAAATCCATTTTTTCTTGCCAAGGCATCCCTGGCATTCTCATCCCTCATAATGGTTCACTGTTTCTTAGTTGAGAATTTCATGCATTTTTCACAAAAGTGGACATCTCTACACATAACTTCTTCATTAAGGTATGTGTAGTCTAATAGGTAGAAAGAGTTATAGAATTTGTAAAAAAAAAAAAAAAAAAAAAAAAAAAACATGTCAGTTCCAAAAAAGACTGTTATCTAGCTCTGCTTCAGTACACTCCATTACAACCAATAGGGATGCATCTTCACAATTGCTGGTGGGCAGGAAAATGAAGAAAACATTGTCTACCTTGTTTATTCTGCTTCAAGGATAGCAAATGTCAAATGTAAAATCAGTTTGTCAGAAACCGTAACAAAAACAAAAGCTGTACAGTAGATCAGGTAAGTCACTGCTCTGAGGCCTGTAGGGAATGAGAATGTGGAATCCAGTTCATAAGCATTTGGGGCAGCAAGAAGATATTGTAACTGACCAAGCAAAATTACTAAAGTCCTACACTATTAAGAAAGCTGCAAGTCACGTAGATCTAACAGGAGATACCTATATAAAACTGGACAGTTCTCAACTCAAAATAATGATTGTTTTAAACGTTTACTAACAAAGGAGAGTTCAAGCTTACATAGGACTTTTCTTAATTAAAAAAAATTATGTTTTTGAAGACTGATAGCTAGGGGCAGTTCAAGGCATAAAGTGCTACAGTTGTTACAAAAACAAATTGTTTCTGAAAGGTACACTTATCCTGATTATGGTAAGCTCCCTAAATGTTGACACTCGTTAACACTGAGTGCCAACATGTCAAAAAAGGACTGAAAAGGAGAACAGCGAATATCAAACCTCCCTCAAACTTAGAGATTGTCATATCTCGGAGAAAAAGGAATATTCCAAGAAATGGCCATCTCGGACTTGGTATATATGTAAGTCAGCTTTTTTGGTCATTCAGTCTCAGCATTATGGGACTTGCTAAAGTGGGTCCTGACATTTCATGTGGTTACATCATGACACTGTGCCAGGCAATATCTCATCCATAGGAAAGGAAGATGTTCATAGGTTCATAGGTTGGTACTAGGCTATCGGCCCTAGGGTCTATTACAAGCCTAGCCATAACAATTCCCTGGCTATTTCTTCCCACACTATTTACTTCCCTGGACCCCTGTCTAGCAGGGCGACTGATGTAATCCCCGGGGTGAATTTCCCTTATCCCATCCAATTGTCAAGGTTCCTTTTGAAGAGGGCCAAAGAGGCACTCTGCTTGACATGTATGAGCAGTCTATTCCAGAGTCTGGGGAGTCTCTGGGTCAGGAACCTATCCCTCCAGCATGTTTTGTTTATTGTGATGACAGGGTTTAGATCCCTGAACCGTGTGGCTTTGAGGGATTGGGATTTCTCTAAGTGTAGCATGTTCAACAGCTCTGGGTTTGACATGACCTTGTATGTTAAGCAGAGATCGCTTCTGAGTAGATGATATGTGACAGAGTATAGCTTGAGTTTTTTTAAGGCAGTCAGCATAGGGCATCTGCTTTAGGCCTGTGATTCTTTTAGTGAGATATTTATGCAGCCTTTCCAGTTGTTGCAGATGTCTTGAGAGGTACATACCAAATGGGGCGTTGTATTCTATAATGGGTCTAATGAGGGATGAGTACAGTGGGACAATGACCTCCTTTTTTCTGGATGAAAAGCCCTTAGTTATGAGGTGTGCCACATAGAAGGATTTCCTGACTGTTGTGGCGATGTGGTTATTGAAGGTGAGACCACTATCTACCTTGTATATGATGATGACCATTTACTGGATGCGACGTTGTACCCACTATATCCTCACATTCTATTTCTGATTATAATCAAATGACTTTTTTACATTATGACAGCAAAAACTGTGTTACATATTTGGCATCTAATCTGCAGAAATTCTTAATTCATATTACTTAGTACATTGTTGCTTCTATATATGTTCATCTTCATTATATGACTATATGTATGTTAAGTGATGTTCCTACTACAGATAAATGGCAGTTATGTACTTATCATAATGCTAGATTCTTTCATTAATGTTTGCCTGATACAAACTGATGGGTCTTTGAGTCGCTTGTCAAATCCGAGCCTGCAAATCTAGTGCTCCATCCTTAAGGTCCTTTAATTTTTTCTTTCCCATAAAACACCAGTTAGTAAAGCTAACTCAGATTGAGTTTGCTGCCAATAAATAAAGTGGTCTTAAGATAAAGTACCAGGGAACAGCATTATGGGGACTGCCCTCCCCCCCTTTGAAGGGCGCTAAGCAAAAAAATTGTTGCACTTACTGTTGGCTGGGAAGGCATACAGATCACAGCAAGGATGGCCCCAATGATTGAATATATGTTGAGCTACCATTAGATTGAGAGACTACTTATGAGATATCAGGATGGATCCACTGAGCCTATCAGCAAGACAGCTGGCTCTCCTGGGAATGTGTGTGCTGTCAGCACTCACCCATTGCCACAGTCTCATGGCTTCTAAGCATAAGGGACAACATCTAGTTTGTTCTTGCTTGTTGATGTACCATACCACTATAGTGTTGTCAGTCTGAATGAAAAGTGCACCTGGAAGTAAGAAGTCCTGAAGTTTCTGCAATGCAAGGAGGAATGGTCTCACCTCCAAGACATTGATTTGAAAGTTGGTATCTGGATTCCAAGTACCTTTGACCATGCTCCCCTGATAATGCCCCCTGCATACCAAGAAGGAGGCATCCCTGGTTACTGTCGCTACTGGGGAATGGCATAATGAAAGGTCTCCTTACCTGCATGAATGGGGAAGTTAGCCGCCAATGTAACTGAACTCTGCAAAGGTTGGTGATTAGTGGAAGGGCTATTTCAAAAGTTGCGACCATTGAGCCCTGAGAAAATGCTATCCTTATGGAATAATGAACAAACTGTGCCATGAGGTTGTAGGAAGCCATTAGTGCTAAGATCCTGAGGACGAGCACAGCTGAGGGAGAGTGATACTAAAGAAGAGTTTAGATTGAATTTCACAGGTTTTGAACTATGTCCATCAGCAAGGATACCGTTCAAGCTGTTGTGCCAGGTGGTATCCTATAATTTGTATTGCTTGAGTTGGTATCAAATTTGATTTTTCATAATTTATTGATATGCCCAGTAAAGCTGCAGCAAGCAGTCTTTGGCATCAGTTAGGGACTCTGTCATCATGGTAGCAAGGAGCCAGTCATCCGGATATGGAAAACACAAAAATCTCTCATAGTTGAAGATGGGCTGCAACTACTGCCATGCACTTGGTGAATGCCCGGGGGGCTGTGGTGAGACAGACTGACAGGGCAATGAATTGAAAATAAGTGGTTCCTAGTCAGGATCACCTGGAGGCATATTTTGATATGAAGATAAGCATCCAGGAGCTCTATCAAGCACGTCCAATTATTTGCCTGCAGACAATGTAAAACTATTTGCACTGTGACCATCCTGAACTGGATCTTTTTTACATAAGTGTTCAAATGACTGAGATCCAGAAATGACTGAGGTACTTGTTGTTTTTCAGAACCATAAAGAATCTTGAATAATAGCCCGACCCTGTCTGGTCTAGTCTGGTAGGACCTCCTGGGTGACTCCTTTTTGGAAAAATTGAATTCATTTTTCTTTTCGTCACTTTTCATTGATGGTGTGGTACATGTAGCAGTGACTGATGAGATACAGGGAGGCAGATGAGAAAAGGGAATCATATAACTTCTGGATATTATTCCTCTTACCAAGGAATCTTGCATGATGGCCATCCACACCTGGGAGTAGAGAGAAAGACAACCCCTGACTTCCTCCAGAGGGGAGCAGTAGGGCAGTCGTACAGGGATGATTAGGCTGCCTGTCAGAGACAGGCCCATGGTATCCATGATTTTGCAAACAACCTCTACTCTAGGTCTGTGCCACTGAAGGGGCTGCTTCTGCCATAGTCATGCCTTTCAGAAGTGTAGTTTTGCCATGGTCTCCTAAATAATAGGGATTTAGACCCCTTTTGGTTACTGTTGCGTTTTCACTAAGGGTCCTCAAACTTTACTCTTATGGGAGACACCATCTTTCCATCCTACTCATACTTCTACATTTTATCTTTGACATAAGGTCTAAACAGAGAAGATCCATAAATGGGGCATTTTTAAAGGATGCTTTGATGTTGTCTGCAAACTCACAAAGGTGAAGCTAGACATGATGCTTCACTGTAACGCCTGAACCAGCTGCGCATGCCATTTTATTGGCTGCATTATGCATCAGCTACATGAAGAGATTAAGAATGTAAAACACAGTGCCCAAGGTAGTTTCCAACTGTTTTTTGGGCTTCCTGGGTAGGCAGCTTCTTCAGGGAAGCTAACACTTGCTCTACTAGATATTTCTGGAAGCAATTATATGAGTGATGCAGTTCATGGCCCCAACAGTAAAGATGCCTGACATGTATGGTCATATCCCCATCCTGTCCAGTGCCCTAGATGCCTTGTTGGATTGATGGACAGAGGCTGTATCATTATTCAGCAATTTCTTAGTTGCTGCTGCTGCTACAATAATAGACCCCACCAATGAACCAAAAATGTCTGTCCTTGGGAGTGCCTTAGTATTTAATTGGTCTTCCGAGGAACTGACTCTGTTGAGTCAGGCTCCTGCCATACCCCCTCCTACAGCCAAATCAACTATGCTGTCCACATGAGGAACCACCCTGGAAGCAGAAATGCCTGAATGGTAAGCCTCAAAGATGACCTCTTCTTCTTGACAAGTTGGGTCTATTGGCTAATTTCCCCTCTGTTGCATTAATTCTAGGATGACATTAAATTGGCGTCTTCTGGAAAGGACGGGAGGGAACAATCTCGGTCATCCAAGTCAGTCTCTGAAGTGATATATTCTTGAGAGTCAGTGTTTCTCCTCTTGCACGTCCTTTTCATTGGTATCTCAGGTAAGGGTGGACAGAGTCCTCAGAGAATTCTGATTGTCTGTGGGCAGGTTCTTTAAGGCCATTACCTTGATTCTAACCCTGAGAGATATGATGGTGCTGTAGCAGAGGCAAGTGAGTGCCCTGGGATGGAGTCAAGGTTGAGGAAGTCTGAAAGTACAGTTGTGAAAGTAAACGTACCATATAGAGAATATAGAGGAATGATTACTGCTGCAGTAGCTTTAACTATATGGGTTGTATCCAGTACAGGATGCCACAGTCATCCAGCTTCCAAAGCTTCAGGGCACCTTTCACACTGTCCAATCTTTGACAGCTTCAGCAGAGCTGTAAAAAGTTAGTGGTCTGGGTGCCAAGTCCCTTTTCTTAATCTCTACCTGTCTGTAATTAACATGTGACTTTTCACATTACTCATTGTTATTAATATACATAATTTTAGTTTAGTTTTATCTTTATTTAAGTACTACATAATCTACTTGTTCTTTTCCTTGCAGCTTCTTTATATTTATTTTATTTTATTTGTCTTTGTTTACCGGGAAAGTTTGACTGGGTAACACCCATTTTCAGCAGAGGTCCGGGGAGAAAAACTCCATTTTCTTACATTGCATTATACGAAGTTCCATTTAAACACAGAGTAGTTACGTTTTTATTTACATTTATACACAAATAGTAGTTACATTTATATATTCTAAGATTTTACAGAGGTGGAAGTTACGAAACAGAAAGCCCACCTACAACTTAGTGGATTGCATAGGCAACAGTTATGCAGAAAAATTGTTTTGCCATTTCAGTGAAAGAATGAGAGAATTCTGTTTAAGGAGAGTATTTGGTGAGTATCGTATGATGAACACAAAAGACTTAACCTTGTGATGAGCATGTGCAGGACCAAGACTGGTTAAGGTACTGTTTAAGCAGTGGTTTAAAGTTACTGAGTTTGTTGGAGAATTTTATTTGTGTGGGGATACTATTCCAGAGTTTAGCAATGTATTGGGAGAACAGCGAGTCTTCTGCAACATTATTTGACTTATTTGTAAGTAATAAGAATTTGTTACTAGAATGGAAGTCCCTCGCTGGACAATAGGGCAGTAATAAGTTTTGTAGTGCAGGACATTTTTCTAGATAATGAATGAGTTTGTATGCTGTAGTTAGTTGTAAATATGTTAGCTAGTTGTGTAGTTCAAGCCAGTTTAACTGCTTTAAGCTATGATAATGATGGGTCCTATGAGGGAAATTGGTGGCAAATTTTGCTATTTTGTTGTTGCAGGAGGCAAGTTTCTTTCTTTGAGTATTGTTTAAGTTTGTTAAGCCAGTAGCAGCATATAAGAATTGGCAATAAGAAGGTGGTGGCTAGAATTTTTCTTGCGGTATCTGTAAGGAATCCATTGATCCTATAAAGGGAGGCTAGTTTCTGGTGTGTAGATTTAATGGTGTGCAGTATATTCTGGTCATATTTGAGGCTGTCATCTATTATAACACAGAGAGGTTTACTGTGAGTTACAGTTTCAATGGCAGTATTATTTGCTGACTTTATGGTAAAAGATTGCTTTTGATTTTGGCAATGTTTTGAGGTAAAAAGCATTAACCTAGTTTGAGTAGGAGGTTTGATTTTTTGAGCCAGATTTGTACAGAGGAGAAAGATTTCTGGGTAATTTCTTGGAGCTTATTTATTGTTGAGGCCGCACATGTTAATGTTGAGTCATCTGCACACTGAATTAAATTAGCATGGTGAGTGGAGGTGTGGAGGTCATTATTAATAAATATCTCAAATAGGAGAGGATTCAAGATA
The DNA here is from genome assembly GCF_019279795.1 of Protopterus annectens. Lineage (NCBI taxonomy): Eukaryota > Metazoa > Chordata > Ceratodontiformes > Protopteridae > Protopterus > Protopterus annectens. Next base: position 1,176,657,039 of record NC_056739.1, on the reverse strand, counting down.
GAGCCCTGAGGGACACCTGTAGTAACCAGTTGAAAGGATGAGTAGGTTTGTTGCCACTTAACGGCTTGTTGCCTTCCAGATAGCTAACTAAAAAACCATAACACCATTAACAGCTGTGGGAACAGGAGCACACAGCAACATCGCCAGCACTTGTGAGATCAGAATCACACAGCAGTGCCATTAACAGCTGAGGGAACAGGCGCATACAACAGCACCACTAGTAGCTGTGGAAACAGGAGCACACAGCAACACTATTAATAGCCATGGGAAAAAGAGCTCACACATGCACCAACAGTACCCGTGGGAATAGCAGTACACAGCAACACCATTAATAGCAATGGGAACAGGAACACAGCAGAACCACCACTGGTATCTGTATCTGAGTGACCAGAAGCACATACAGCAATACCATTTATAAAAATAGCAAGTGGACTCACAGTCTTGGGTATAACTATTCATTTGTTTATTCTTGCAGCCCAAATCAATCATTGGCTACAAGCCAACTACAAAAGCTAATAATTATCAATGACAATTGCCAAAAAGACAGTTCATAATCAATATTTTCTTATTTCAAGAGAAATAAATGCATTTGAAATATATCAAACCAATGTACCACGGTTTTTGTAAGCAAGGGCCCACACACAAAAAAAACACACTTTAACTAAATAAATATTTTTATCAGTATAAAGTTTATTATACTCTGTGTAGTAATATTATCTCACTTACATTCATCTAATCCTCTTTTCTAAAGTTACCACTAATAGAAAAATGGCTTTGTGGTATATCTAGATTGCTGCTTGTTTTAATCAGTATGTCTGAAAACTGCTTGACTTGATTTCCATTGCATTTTTAATGAAAATAAACCATGTGTCACTTTGTTTCTCCATTCACTATGTAAAGTTAAAATGGCATCAATATTCCTATGCAGTGGCTGTCATTCAAGTCTTCTTCTTTCGGCTTTTCCCGGTTAGGGGTCACCACAGCGGATCACCTGTCCGCCCATGATTGACAGTGGAGTTTTACAGTGTCGAGTTGCCAGCCCGGCGCCCAACCTTCCACAGAAGGCACACACACACATGCACTCACACCTAGGGCCAATTTAGAGTGTCCAATCCACCTACTGCATGTCTTTGGGATGTGGGAGGAAACCGGAGCACCTGGAGGAAACCCATGCGACCACAGGGAGGACATGCAGACTCTGCACAGAAGGCACCCCAGCTGAGGATCGAACCAAAGAACCTCTTGCTGTGAGGTGACAATGCTAACCATTGCACCACCATGGTGGCCCTAGTGGCTGTCATTCAAGTACTGGACTTTAATTAAAGTACTTTTATTGGATAGTGCAGCTGTACAGTTCTCACTGTTTTGGAACTTACTGAATCTTACTGAGTTCTTTCTGCTATTTAGAGATACTGAAGTCAAATTAGATTTTATATCTGCTTAGGATACTACTGAACCACAAAAACAGATTAATAATACCTACTCTGTATGATCAACATCATATTGTCAAACAATTTCAGCAAACACTGTCCTAATTCATACTAGCACAACAGATACAAGGTATCAAAACAATAATGTAATACGGGGCAGACCCCTGAAAGTACCCCATCTATATATAACGCCAACAATCTGAATTAGTGACTCATTGTGAGTGCAAATACCTGCTTTTCCAATTAAAAACAAGATTTGTACTCAAAATATCACTAAACCATTACTCAACAAATATTTTAATGAGGAGATGCTACTTACTGTATCATTCCTCCTTGCAATGATAATTTCCTTTCACAATATGCACATATTTCTGGATTGTGACAACACGTGGCAGTGCAAAAGCAATAGTAACTGTTTCTATTTTTTGCATGTTTATGTCCCTAAGTAAATAAAGAAGACCCAGCCTTAGTTTACTGTATTGGATGTGGGTAATCACTGCATTATCTGCACAGCCCCTACTTATGCTACTTTCCATAATATACTGTAATTTTATGTGCTCCCTGTCACCTCTTAACCACCACTTTTTGTGATGGTATGCAAGGGATATGGGGGTTAAGGCGAAGTGCTAACCACTCTTATAAAGAATACCATGAGCAGTATTACTAGGTATACTGTTGTGATGTGCACATTTATCTTCTCTCTTCTTGCCTGATACAGCATACCAATATTGATAATTCAAGGAAAATAGACAATTAATCTAATACTTCAGTTTAAACTGTCCAGGCTGTATTCATGCATTTAGTTAGGCAGGACATGGTCTGACTATATGCTGATTATTATACTTAACATTCCCTTACCAATCAGCCCTGTTGTTGCCTCAGAAAATGGATGACTATCTACGTACAGTGCCAGGGAATCTCCTTCATAAACCACAATCACAAGAGTCACCTTGTCATCAAGTGTAATTCTGAGTATCTTTCCAAGCTCAGTTGTGAATTTCAGCCTAGAAAAAAGGGTAGATAAATTTTAGTTTGTATACTTTTTTCTTCACAATCTATACAATGGGCCACAAAATCAGAAAACTGATCAGCTGATTAGTTCAAGAGTTCTATATACTGGGAAAAGATTAGGCAGTCTCTTTACTTATACACAATCTCAAATGCTATCATTAATGTAGATACTGCCTTTATGTACTTAAAAGCCTTTAGCCAGGCCATAAGTAAATTAAATAGACTAGTAATTCTCATAATTACTTTCTCATACTTAGTTTTAAATGATAACATTCAACTCATGTTCACAGCTTTCTAGGCAAATATGTGATATTTAATGTGTCAGTTTAAGCGAAATTCTGAGTCTATCCATGGATATCTTTTATGTGTACTTGGGGATAAACATAATGGCATTAGAAGAAAGGAAATACTTTTGTTCTAATGTTTCTTAAATCAGGAGCATTTCATTTTTAATTGAATAACTTTTTATACGTTTAACACCTTTATTAAAATCACACATTTTAAACAATGTCATAGGTACACATACATTAATAGAAAATCAAACAAGCCATAGTAACATTTTTCATTATTCTCATGTGTTATACATATATATTTCCTTTTTAACAAACATTTACTGCAACATTACATAAACTGCTCAAATTCTGCCTTCCCTTAAAATTCATTCCTCCTCCTCCTGAGCATTATTCTGTATAGATTGTTGCCACAAATTCCATTTACTTCTACATAATTTGCTTCTTCCCTCCTAAAGATCCACATCAAGTTCTTTTATGTCCCTTACAATATTCAATACTTCAATGACAGTTGGTTTAGACTTTAGTAATTGCAGCCAACAGCATTAAACACAGGCAGACTTTAGTATGTTCAGATCCTACATCCCAGCTCAAAAGAATCAATCTGATGTTGCTAATCGTCTTTCCATTCATCACTGAAGGGGTTCGGAACCGAGTCGTCCTATTACCAAGCTCGCACCAACCAAAACCTCTCGAGCTAAGCTTCTACCCAGAATGCCCTTCTCCCTGTTACCTCAGATCTCGTTTGCCACGTAGCCATAAAGTCACGTTTCAGCTGAGCTCTCAGCTAAGTGAAAAGTTTTTTGATATTTTGTGTGAAAAACTCATTGGGATTTCTTTCTTTATTGAGTGTTAGTCTTTCTTGTGGTAAATTACAGTTGGATCTTGTTCCTTTTCTTCCTTTCTCTACCCGTTGGTAAACTTTCAAGTACCATTGTTGGTACGGCTCTCTCTCCTTACCCTGGTGGTATTCCTCCAATACCATAGTTGGTATTTCTATTTTCCTTCCTAACCTGTTAGTGCTTTTCAATAGTAAGTTTCTGTTATATGTATATCAATAATATCGTGTGGTTTTGAACCCTGTCTGAATTGCTAAAACAGACTGGTTTTGATTTTGTTTTTTGAAGTGCTAGCCTGTTGTGTCTCTCTTTCAAGCTGTCGGATAAGAAGGGTACTTCGGGGTTTAAGCACTGTACTTTGTGTAATGGCAAGTTACCTAATTGTGACTCTCACGATGATTGTGTATATTGTTTGGGGGTGCCCCATCTTTCGGTTTAACCTCCGTGTGGCATTTGTCAAAGTTTCAGTCAACACACTCTGAATGAGCGCAAGAGTAAATTGATAATGAAAGGGTTACTTAAGTCTCCCTTTTCAGAGGCCATTTCTGTGATGGAGGTCTCAACCCCTCCTACTAAAGACAAAAAGAGGTCCCACTCGGTTCCCTCTTCAACCTCGGGTGATCAAGGTAAGCCTGTGAAACCAAAAGTTCCAAAGCTGTCCTCGGAGCATAAATCGGCCTCATCAGCACTGTCCTTGTTGGCTTCAAGCACTATTTTGAAACTTAAGATATCGGCACCAGCTTCGGCTCCAATTCTGCCTCTGGCACCAATGATAGACCTCACCATGCCTGTGATCACTCTGGCTCAGTGTCTGCCTTTGGTGCCTACCTCTGATATGACATTGGAATCCCCCATTCAGATCAGAGTATTCCTTCAGCACCTAGCGTTGTTTCGACTAAACTGGACTTGACCCCTTTAATCCCGGTCTCAAAAAGACATCATTGCCAGCAGACCTTGCACCATGGACTCGATATTCTCCATCCATAGGTCCGTTCTTGGGTCAGATGTATATCCACCATGAGCTTGTCAGAACTCGATGTGGTGCGTCTTGTGGATCAGCTGTTGGCAGCCAGGGAGATACCCACACCTTTTAAGACCGATCCGCCTACAGAACTTGGGTTGGTTTCTCCACAGACTCCATCTTACTCTCCTCCTTCGACCATTCCGGTTCCAAAGCTTTCTGCACTGACGTCCTTCTTGGAACCCACCACTTTAGCGCCTATAGTGGACCTCACTCAGGCTCTGGGTTTGCCCCTTTGGTCCTCAGTTTCTGCAGAACCAGTCCTTCCTCAATCTTGGAATTGAGGGGTGGACTCCTTGGCTCGGGGCATGGTTCTGGTGTGCCTTCGGTTCCATCCTCGGTGCCAGCTGTCTCGTCTACACCGATTCTGCTTGAGGCTCCATCCGCGGTGGCGGGTTTGTCTGAGCGGGGGTGTGACCCTGGTCCCGAGGTTGTCTTTCTCGGTTCTGGGCTCCCATCCCTCTTCGGGTGGACCTGCTTTCCGTGCGATGGAGAGGGCTCTTGCTTCTGGAAGCACTCCATTGACGTCAGAACCCCAATTCTCATCCACTGAGCTACAGCTGCCACAGATCACCTCCCTGGGACACCAGGCAGAGAAGCCACAGGATACCCCTGTTCAGGGTACCTGCTCTTCCAAGTCCTCCTCAGAGGCCCCCACTGAAGGGCCCCCTTGAAAGAGATCATGCAAGAGGAAGCACGTAGACTCGCCCGAGGAGTCTCTAATGGAAGACATGGATTACAATGATGGTGAAGGGTCCCCACGGTCACCTCCTGATGATGTCTCCTTTGGAGACATCCTTGAAATGCTGAAACAGAGAGGTGACTGGAAGTCCTCCAACCCTTCGTCTGAGGAGTCTATGTTCCTGTAGGCTTTTTGCGCCCGGCCATCTACATCTTGGGTAATCCCGCCTGCTGACGAGCTCATCCAGCTCGTTGTGCAGCGCGCTTGGAAGAACCCTGATTCCACTGAGGCGATCCCTTGGAGAATTGACAAAATTCTTTCTCCGCCCGAGGAGAACCCACATTGGTCCAGAGGGTTACCAGTTGACACTATGGTGGTGGTGGCGGCCATGAAAAAGTACTTGGCTGAGGAGAGTCCTGCTGTCCACTTGCCCAACAGAGAGTCCCGGGTGGTAGACAGACTTGGGAAGTGAGTTTATGCATCAGGGACCTTTGCCATATTGTCTCTGAACTACTTGGCACATTTTACAAGGCTCCAGAGGGACTTGATCTCTGAACTCTCTGGAACACTCACAGGACAGGTGTCTAATGAGGTAAGGGACAAAGTTGCCTCACAGCTCACAACTCTGGAATCGATTTTCAACTTGTCCATGAGGTTGCTATCACATGCACCCGAAGGGGTGGCTACAGCAGTGGGTTCAGGCATTGTCATGAGACATCATGCCTGGATGCACATTTGTGACCTCGCGGATCCCTTCAAGTCTTCCTTTTTGAATGCTCCCATCAAAGCATCATCACTTTTTGGCCCGAAGGTGAAGGACACGCTAGCCAGGGTGCAAGCAAGATGGCAAGACCCTGTCTGCCGTAGGCCTATGATTTTCCAACCCTCAGCATTCCTTTTCCAGGAATCAGAGGAGTGGGAAAATGTGGCACAAAAAATCTCAGGGTCCTTTCCATGCTGCACATGGTGATGATACCCCCAGGGGCAGAGGGGGTAACAATTCTGAAAAATGTCCCTACAGGGGCAGAGGGGGCCCTCATAACCAGGGCTCCAGGGACTCCTTCTCTGGACAGCCTTACCAGCACACCTGAAGAGCAGCCCGATTGCTTACCTCTGGAAATAGCTGGGGTCATTTTTCTCTGCACCAAGCTGCCTGCCACTCTATTACCACCAATCGTTGGGTGCAGAGCATAATCACCAGAGGTTATACTTTTCCCCTTTCTTGTCAACCAACACTTCCAAAAAAGCTTCCCGATGTTCCACCTAGTCAAAGGGAAGATGCAGCTTCAGAAATAATAAAGCTGTCTCAAAAAAGAGTCATCCAACCAGTCCCACCAGACCAATGCAGATCTGGATTCTACTCAAGGTTCTTTTTGGTGCCAAAAAAGACAGAGGACTGGAGACCCATTCTGGATCTCAGCAGCTTGAACAAGTCTGTCACCCAAACCAAATTCCAGATGATCACGGTTCAGTCCCTTCTCCCTTTTTTTAAGGGAAGGTGATTGGTTGTTCTCGATAAATCTCAGGGATGCGTATTACCACATCAAAATGGACAAACACTCCAGAAGTCTGTTTCGCTTCTGGCTGGGAGCCAGTCACTATCAGTTTTGTGCCCTACCATTCAGTCTCTCTACAGCCCCCAGAGTGTTCATGAAGTGTATGGCAGTGGTCACAGCTCATTTGAGACTACAAGGCTTCCAAGTGTTTCCATATTTGGAAGACTCGCTCCTCACTGCCCCCACCAAGCATCTGCTGGTAACAGCTCTGCATTACACTCTCTCTCTGGAAAAAACTTTGGGTATAACAGTACACTGGCAGAAATCAAACCTTACTCCTACGCAGCAAATAGAATTCATTGGAGCAATGTTCAACACCCGGTCCTGTCTAGTGTCGCTCCCAACCCACAGACTCCAGCGACTGAGGCTCCGGCTCCAGGTGATACTCTGTCAAACAAAAGTTTCAGCAAGGGAGGTTCTCCTGGCCCTAAAATCCATGGCAGCTTCAATCCCGATAGTGCCCCTTGCAAAGCTGCACATGCGAATTCTGCAGTGGTTACTTCTTTTTCAGTGGTTCCCAAACTACCATCCTCTCAGTTCCCAGATTTATATAACCAACTCCTGCAAGCAAGACCTTCTTTGGTGGATGAGGCCAGATGCAGAACTTTGGAGTCGCCCATTCCAGTCTCCTCAGCCTAAGGCCATTGTGACCACAGATCCTTCTCTGAGCGGGTGGGGGGGGCCATTTCCAGGGAAAGACAATCCAAGGCGCATGGTCTACTCTAGAGGCCAACCTGCATATCAGCATTTTAGAATTGAGAGCAGAGCTGTTAGTGTTGCAGGCATCTCACCCAGTTCTCCCTTCTGGGATGATTGCAATTCAGTCAGATAATATGTCAGTGGTCTGGTATATCAACAAGCAAGGAGGAACCAAGTCCTATCCCCTGTGTCGAGAGGCCATGAGAATCTGGCAGTGGGCGATAGCTTCTGACTGTTTTCTGACAGCAACACATATCCTGGGGAGCTCCAACGTAATTGCAGACAAACTGAGCAGATGCATACTCCTGCCTCACAAGTGGTCCCTCATTCCCGAGGTGGCAACAGAGATCTTCAGTCATTGGGGCCAGCCTTGCTGCAATTATTTTGCCTCCCCATTGAACAACAAGTGGAGCAGCTATTTCACCCTGTTCCACCTGGAGGGGGAGTCCTCGAGAGACACTCTGATCCACAATTGGCCCACAGGACTTCTTTATGCTTATCCCCCCATCCCACTTATCCCACAGTTTTTAAAGAAATCTCTTCGGTTGAGATGCAAAGTGATCCTCATAGCTCCATTCTGGCCTCATCAAGTTTGGTTCCCCTTCCTTCAGCCTCAACTAGTATACCCGCCATGGATTCTGGACCCTCTTCCAGATCTGATTACTCACCCCTGAGGGTTGAGCCACCCGAATCTATCCAGTTGGCTTGGTTTCAACATTTCTGTTAGTTGCCAGGCAAGCTAATCTCACCTCATCTGGTCAGGACATCATTCTGGTCTCTCATAAACAATCCACCAGAAGACTATATCAGGATAAATGGAAAAGGTTCTCCACCTGGTCTAAGGATAACATGCTAGACCCGTACTCGTCTCCAGTGACTGCAGTGCTGCATTACCTGGCTAAGTTTTTTGATAACGGAACCTCTACCGTACAAGTACACCTGGCAGTGATTTCTAATTTCCACAATGGTCTAGATGGCACCCCTCTCATCTCCTCATATCTATGTAAAGCCTTTCTCGAGGGAACTTCTCACATCAGGCCTCCTGTCAGACAGCCTGTGGAATCATGGAACCTCACTTTAGTCCTTCAGTCTTTGACTCAACCCCCCTTTGAACCCATGGTGAATTGTGACCTAAAGTTCTTGTCCTGGAAATCTTTGTTCTTAGTAGCCATCATGTCAGCCAGACAGATCTCGGAGCTGCAGGCATTGTGTATCAAGAGGCCCTATCTGGTCTTCCATAAAGACAGAGTGTCACTCCGGATGAACCCATCCTTCCTCCCCAAACTTGTTTCTGATTTTTCCATTAACCAGACCATTGACCTACCAGTGTTCTTTCCAAATGTTTCCAATAAAGGAGAGTACTGCTTGCATTCCTTGGATGTACATAGGCAACTGAGATTCTACCTAGACAGGACCAAGCCTATCCATAAGTCTGAACAGCTTTTCATTTCCTTTTGTGGACCTAGAATGGGAAATTCTGTTTCCAAGGTTACGTTATCAAAATGGTTAAGGGACTGCATATGTTTTATCTATTCCCTCACAAAAGAACGTATGCCAAAGGTTAAAGCTCACTCCACTAGATCTATGGCAATATCTGTAGCTTTCCATTCCAGGGCTTCCATGGATGACATTTGTGCAGCAGCCACTTGGGCTAAATCTCATATCTTTATCAATCATTACAAATTGGACTTGGTCTCCAGAGGGAGAGTTGCCTTTAGCTCAATGGTACTCAGGATTGTTCTTCCATAAGGGCTACCCATTGACCTCAAGGTAGCTTGGGATTCTGTCCCATCAGTGATGAATGGAAAAAGGATTAACAACATCAGATAAAGAAGTTATGTCTTACCATAATGTTCCATCTGTGTTGTTGATCTTCTTTCATTCATCACATTCCACCCCCTTTCCATCACTAAAGACTGCTGGGGGATGCTTTGGGTCCATATGGTGTACTAGGACATTTGCTCAAAAGTAGCCTCGGCTTTATTTCTCTATATTCAGCAAACTTGATCTGAGGTAACAGGAAGAAGGGCATTCTGGGTAGAAGCTTAGCTTGAGAGTTTTTTGGCTGGCGCGAGCTTGGTAATAGGCTGACTTGGTTCTGAGAGCTTGGAACCAAACCCCATTAGTGATGAATGAAAGAAAATCAACAACACAGATGGAACGTTATGATAAGACACAACTTCTTTTTTCCTTTGTTACAACCACTTGCTTCTCCTAACATTTCTGACAAAGCACTCTGAAGTGAAATTTTAAAACTTGTTAAATTCTCAGAAAGCACGTCCCCAGCTACCACTGTCTTTCTCATCACACTTCCACTATTTGTTGTCTATTAGAGGAAAATTATCTGACATTTGCTTGGGGGTACAATGATACCTATGTAAACACTCCAAGCAAAAATCCTGAAACTTATGGACTTTGCTGCATACTTGGGAACCATACAGATATCCTCCTACTGTTCCTTTATATACTGCTTTTCTATTCTTTCTTCCCAATTTTTGCTAACCTCCTGTGACTGATTCTTATAGTTATCATGTAATATTGTATACACTCCACTAATTATACCTCTATTAACAGCAACTTCTGTTCTAGACTCAATAAAAAAACTCTACCAATGCTGATCTTTTACTTAGCACTTCTACATTCCTTTGACTATACTCATCAATCCATGGTAGGGAAGGCAGTCTTCAGCCTGCAATCCAAATTTCTGCTTGGCCTCATGCCACTCTATTACCTTTCCCCCCATAGTTATTTTCTCCCAATACCTTGAATCCTTTGAGAGTTTTCTCCAGTAAATTCCATCCCCGTCTTGCATATTTTCCATATCCCTACTTGAAGTAATCCCTATTGGTAAAATCTGCTTTCTACAGTCCCATGTTGATTTTGTTCTTAGTATATGTTCTAATATTTTACAAATATACAGGATTATGATGGGGTCAGCGATCATAATTTATTATGTGTTCAAGACATGGATACCAAGAAATTCATTTCGAGAGTGAAGCTTGAGAGGTGACTTTCTTGGCATCCATGTCTTGAACACATAATAAACAGTTATGATTATCGATCCAACCATAATTCTTTGTAGTGCATGATGCTTTATCTGCTCCATGTACTACTAGTTACAGAAAAAAAACCCACTGTATTTTGTTGGCTTTCAAAGCCATAAAGCACTTAGGGGGTTTCTGTCAGAAAGACAATGTTATACTTTCCCATTACATTTGCACTCACCTTTCATGACTCTCAATTGTCCATATTTTTATAGAATGTCCAGATTTTCTGCCTCATTTGTTTGGTCTGTTCTTCATAAAGTCCATGAATGACAAAACATTGAGTACTGAAGTAACTGAATAGTGACATACATTTGAATTTCAGAATTCATACATTAAAAATAATAAAATAATAAAAAATAAATAAAAATAAAATAACTAAATTTTCTCCTTGCTTCTACTGAAGGTTTCAATTGTAGTACTCGATTTTATGTTTTATGAACAGTACAGTTACTGAACAGTCTAGTCAGCTGAGAGATCTGTTTGTGAAAATAGTTTGGTCATTGCCTTGTTTTTTCATATATGTTACGTACTCAAGCTACTTATTCTAAAGTGCTTAAATATCACATTTACAGAATGTATGTTGTGTAGCAAAGAGTGGAACTAACAGATAGGCATTCTACCTGTCCTTCTAAAATCTCTAAACCTACATCTCAGTCATCCCACACTTGCATACAAACACATATGTCTTGTTAGTTTAGTTTATTTTTCTTTCTGTACTTCTAAATGTGGAAACCTCCATTTTTGTTTTTAGTATACCTAAACTTGCATACAGAGACATATCTCCTGTTAGCTTCCTTATTTTCCTGTTTAAAGTCTATAAAGCAGAAATGCACAACTGTGAAATACAGTGCACTATTCATATTTGCCAAACACTACTTAATGCAGCAGGGAATAGACAAATAGTACTTTATCTACATAGTTCAAGCATCAAACAATCCTAATTAATTTAATCTCTCTCTCCCAGTGTACCAAGTACAGAGTAAGTCTGATAGGTGTTGCTGAAAAGTTACCATATCTCACTTCCAAAGGAACTTGTACAGCTGAATTTCACCTGCAGTTGCAAAAGTTCAAAAGAAACAATACCTTGGGTTAAAATCTATGTAAGGCAATTTTCAAGACTCAAACTAAAAGCTTAATTGTTTTCCCTCACTTACGCATTACTGTGTTCTGTACTGTAGTGTTGAATCTGCTGGAGGGACACCCACACTCACAGGGCTTTTACTGCTGAAGGTGAAGCTAAATTAACACTTTAGCATATTTTACTCTAGTAGTGTAAAAAAAAAATCAGTGTATAGGCAATAAAACGCCCATAACCATAAAATTAAATGCTGTGACTCAAGTCGATAATTTAGAGTTTAAAGACAATTTCTTTGTATCCATAACCATTCTAGCTCATTGATTGAATGTTTTTGGTGGTAACCCATCTACGAGGGGGGGGGGGGTAACTATATTCCACTGAAGGAGCTGATTGGTCCTCCCTCATCTCAGCTGTTTCTCCAGCTACTACAGCATTATTTCAAGCCAAAGTCACTGCAATACTTCCTTTTGCAGTTAACTTAGGTGTATGTTAACAGCATTTTACCAGCTTGTGTTACTGTCCTTAAAATTAGCAGGATTTGTCTTGCATCCTGTTTTTGCTGCAGTTTTATAAATAGTTTTTCTGGTACTCACTCCACTGTGGGCCAACCCACTCCATTTAGCCCTCGCTATGCTCGGGCTTCACTCCCCTGCCCTACCCCAAACTCCTACCCATTCCCTCAACATCTACACTTATACCTCACTTACTCCACCTCCTCTGCTCACCTTCCTATCCTGTGCCTAAATTACTATCCAGTCAGAAACTTTCTCTTTATACCATCTCCACACACTTCTATTCTAAATTCCTAATCAAATCTCACTCTGTTCCCTCCCCATCAAAACCTACCTATTCTCCACTCTATTATCACTGCTCATTACCTCACCTACCATACTGCAAAATTTTTACAACACTAACCATGATATTTCCTTCCTGTATCACCTTATTTGTTCTCCTACTCTCATTTCTAACATCACCACCAGTTGTGGTATTAAATAAGCACATCTTAACCATTACTGCATCCTCACCCATTTCTCATAGCTCTATTCCACTGTTGTACCCCCAAAATACTAAAAAATATCAGTCCCAATATTAAGGTAATGCTGCTACCCATCTCTGCTAAAAATGCCAAAATAAACAAACCCTCTTTCTCCACCATACATCAGTGTAGTGACATTCACCCCAACCAAGTCCCATTCAAACTCCAAACCATAAAATACACCCTAAACATTTAAAAACAGTCACTCTAAACACTAGAAGCATATGCAACAAAATCACAGATTTTCATGCCTGGGTGACTCAACACAACCCAGACATCTTAGCCACAACTGAGACATGGCTAAGGCCTGAAATAAAGGATGCTGAAATACTACCCACTAGTTATAATATTGTTAGGCTCGACAGAAAACATAACAAAGCGGGTGGAACTGCTATAATCTTTCCAGATATGCTCACAGTAACTTTCTATACAGGTACAATCCCAACTTTTGGAAAAGTAGAAATTCTAATCTCAGTCTTAAAACTTAATAAAGCCAAGAACATATGCATTGTTGTGCTATATATCCCTTAGGTCAGAACATTCCAATACCTGAAAATATACTATCCTGGATAACACATACAATCACAAATGAAATTATCCTCCTGAGTGATGTAAACATTGACTGGCAGACTATCTGCAAATTCAGCGATCTTTGGATTCACTCAACTTAATAATACACCAACAAGATATGGCAAAATAACTCCCAACAATCTGTTCTGGATTAGATTCTGGTTACCAACCCATATAATTTTACCTCCTCTGGTACCTTTCATGATATACTAAGTGATCACCTGCCAGCTTATACCCATAGGAGTATTACACAGCTAACAAAGGAACATAAAATCTCTCCAAATTCTCCAAGGAGTCTTTCATTGAATCTCTGAAAACAGTTAAATGGTCCATCCTAAAAAAAACTCCCTTTAAATGATGCAGTTGAATACTTTAATGCAGCATTTCTAAATATTCTTAACGCATTATCCCCAGAGTGTACAAAAATAATTAAAAATCATCATACCCCATGGCTCACCAACCAATGCAAACTCCTTATGAAAGAAAGAGACAAAGCAAGACTGGCGAAAGAATAAAAATTACAAAAATTGGCAACTATTCAGACAGCTACAAAACCAAGTCAAGAAACAAGTTAATAGTGGTAAAAAGTCTTACTATACTCAACTACAAGATAACCATAAAAAATTCAGGTCTTTCATATTCTCTCTTATCAGTCTAAGAACAAAAAATAAACCTATCTCATACCCAGACATTCCACCTCTTCAAACAGCTACCTGTTTCAATACATACTTCATAGAATGCATAGCCAACTTAAACTCAGACTCATCTACTACAGCCTGTTCCACACAGCCAACTTCCCCTACCTTAGACCCTACATTTCCCTCACAAAACTCACCTACCTGCAATCTCTCCAATACACATGCAGACAACTCCACTGACTTTACCTTTCAACCAGGTTCTATAACTCTCATAAAAAAAAAGCTTTTACGTAAACTAAAACCCTGTTCCTCCTCAGTCGATAACCTTTCCCTGGAATACCTAAATCTAGGTGCAAATGCAAAAGCATACCCAATCAGCATTCTTATTAATAAATAAATAAACAGAATCCTGTGTCCCTAACTTGTATAAAATGGCACACATTGTCCCATTACATAAAGAAGGTAATTCCACTGGCATTTCAAAATTCCATCCCATAGCCATCCTGTTTCCCCCTTCTAAAATCCCTGAAAGATGTATCAATCAACAATTTCCCCACTATCTCTTAAAAAATAAGCTAAGCACCAATACGCAACATGGATTTCGAACAGACCACAGCACCTCTACTGCATTATTATCATTTATAGACACTGTCAATAAGGCTCGCAACTCTAATAAACTTGTATCTGCAGTATTTCTAGATTGATCAAAAGTCTTTGACATGGTCTCTCACACTAAACTCCTCAATCAACTCTCCATCCTGGGTCTAACAGCTCCATCTATTCAATGGTTCCCTAGTTACCTTGCCAACAGGTAACAAGCTGTAAAATGGCAAGGATCCATTTACACGTATCTTCCCACTTTCACTGGAGTCCCACAAGGATCCATCCTTGGCCATCTACTGTTCAATATTTTTATTGATAAGCTACATTCATCTATACTCATCTTCTTCTGAAGGCACCTTGATTCAATATGCAGATGACTCTACCATCATCTGCTCTTCAAACATTTTAACTCACCTCCAAGAAATCACTCACTAAACTGTCATCTCCAGTGAAACTTGGTTTGCAACAGCACAACTCCTACTCAACCCCTAAAAACAACTCCTCCTCTTTACCCCAAAAACTCATACCCCTAGCAAAGGATCTTTCAAAATCTTTTGAGGAAATGCACTGAAATCGAGTTAGTCCACCATACCAAACTATTAGGAGTCATAATAGTTGATGATCTTAAATCTAACTTCCATATCCAAAGCAATATCAAGAAAACACAACAAAAACTAGGCTTGCTATACAGAAACAATCATTTTCTGAGCACAACCACAAAAATTACCCTAGCCAAAACCTACCATTTGCCCTCCCTACTCTATGGTGCACCAAATCTAACTAATTTACAATCTTCCGTAAAAGACAAACTTGAAAGCTGTTACAACAAAACTGCCAAGTTTGCTACTTATTCATCATCCTTCACCTATCACTGTAAAGCTCTGCATAACTTTTGCTGGCTGGAACTCCCCCTCCACCTCTCCTACATTCAACTAATAGTACATATAATCATACACAAACCATTAGCCTGCCCAACTCTTACCCCTATAATCAACATGTATTTTCCAAAAAGAGCTTTCAGATCAGAAGACAAAGAACTTCTCACCATAAATAAACTGAATAAATTCCCTGGACAAAGCCTACTCATACACAGTAGAAAAAAAAAAAAAAAAAAAAAAAATGGAACTCCTTACCTCTAACCACCAGAACTGTTTCTAATCTACCCACTTTTAAATGCTCCCTAAAAGAACACCTTACAAAATATTTGCTGAACCTAGATCACACTTCACTACCCTTTACAGCCTCCTACTCCACTTCTTTTTGTTTTTCCCCACTACCTAACCTTATTTAATTCATCTCTGCAGACCTCTCCTCTACCTCTTTCCTTCCTACTCACTTAAGATCCCTGAAGAGACTCTACCCTGAACTAATCTCCTTCTCTCCATCCTTCTATAACCATAACATGAACACCTCTCTCATACTAAGACATCATTCAATTTCACCCCACTGTCTCTAATCATGTAATCTCTGATATTTCTTTAAATATCTTATTACAATTGTCTCAGGTCTCATTTACCACATACTAATCTATGTAACAAATAATATGACTACTGAATTTTTCCTCACATATTCTCTTCAACTCATGTTATTTTCATTGCACTCTGCTATGAAACATATGTTCTATTTTTTTCTCATTACAACATTCTTTCACTTTTATGTATGTAATGTAACATGATGCTTTGTGATTTAAAATATCTGTACTTCCAGTTTTGTAATGTAACATGATATTTTGTGATTTAAAATATCTGCACCTGATTTTTAAAATATTACAATTGTGGAGCTTTTCTCCCCAGGCCTCTGCTGAAAATTGGCACTCTCTGGTCCAGTCAGACTTTCCCTGTAAACAAATGTCAAATAAATAAACAAATAATAAATAAATAAAAGCACTTTTGGTGAACCCATCCTTGGTAATTTCCAAGTTTTTAAAAGGAAGGCACACATTATCTCTTTGGAGAGCAATGCTGCAGTTTTCATTTACAGGTCAATACTGGCAGCTTTGACAGTCCAGCACTAGACCTGACCTTATAACTTCAGCAGGGGGCCTAACAATTGTTAAGAATGGGTCACAAGCTACTTTTACGCTTAACTGATTTATCTTTTTACAAATTTCAGAAGGTAATTGCCACGATCCATGAGCTTCATAATATTCTGCACGGTTGTTGTTACTCTCCTTAAGGACCGGCACCCAAAATCCTACTCTCTCCTTAATTCTCAACCCCCACCCCCGATTTCATCATCAACCCTTTCCACATTGATTTATAAAGTTCTGTTTTTATTATGAATATTGGTCTTAACTGTGTAACTCTAAGCATCCCTTCAATTCATCTAATCATAAACCACTTGTTCTATAAGAAGAATCAACTTATCCCACTTACATCTTCCCCTCTTCCCCTCCCAAATAAATTATTTCAAATCTTTATTAATTATGATCCACAACTTCACCTTTGGGTGATAAAAATATTCCTGCCCTCTATATAAAACTAAAGGGACTAAAGACATTTTCTCTGCTTGTAACTCACTATCCATGTTGCCAAAATTGATAGACATGGATCAGTGTGATTTTGTGGAGGGGAGGTAAACATTTAAGAAAGTTAACACAGCAAAGATGATCCATAGAGAAGTAAGGTATGAGAAAGTACAGTTCTATAAGTTGCACTTAACTATAACAGTAGATGTTTGAATTCCTCACTGCTGCTTTAGGCTGTATGGGTTGTCTCTTGCCCAAGACACAGCATCTGACCAGCTTCCAAAAGCTCTGGCTTTTTCCCACACTTCCACTCTGACTACCGATTTGTCAGCCCTGAAGAGGGAAAGTCAGCATTCAGAGTGGAAAATCTTCAGGATTTATTGCCCAAAGGTTAAGTAGTAGTGTATTCATCCTGAACGAGAAAAATAAGAAATAATCACCAAAGTAGTAATGTATTCATCCTGAACAATAAAAAGAAGAAATAATCACCAAACTATTTCTCAACAATAACTATGTGCAATAATAGGGGTATAGAGGGTGGGTGCAGTTACTGCAGTAGTCAGGAATTCAAATGATTACTGCTATGGGTAAGTGCAAATTACACAACTGCACTGTGTTCATCATTTCCACTTCTGCAGTAGCCTTAGGTTATATGAGATGCTTACCAAAGCCTATCCAACCTTGAAAGAGGAAGGATATGGGCGAAGGAGTTCATGGAGAATAGCCCTAGCAAAGCTAGTCTACTATCTATAAAAATAATTCAGTTTGTAGTGTCTTGTAATGGTATGCACAGAGGACCATGTATCTGCCTCTAGAATGCTTCGTGAGTTTACCTCTTTCCAATATGCTATCAAAAAAGACGAAGCTCTCGTAGGGTGAGCCTTGGTACTGTCTGGAATGGGTTTACTATGGTGGGCATAACAAAAGGCAACAGCCAAGGACAACCATCTGGAAATACTCTGTTTTAACACAGATTGTCCTTTTAGTCCAACAAAAGAAATAAATAGCTAATCAGCTTTTCTAAAGGACTTGGATCTGTCAAAATAAGAAATACACCACTACAAAATATAAAACGTCCAAAAAACTCCAAAATGCTACTTTTGAAGGCAAAAGACCGAGGTACCAGATCTGATGGTTGCACAGTAAAGCTCTTTTGAACTGCTATTCTCTGTAGTTATGTTTTACCTGAGCTGCTTGTACACATCCAGAGTACACAGAATCCTTTCTCCCTGGTTCTGACAATCTGGATAGAACAATGGCACATTTAAAGTAAATTCTGAAACAACCTTGGACATGAATGAGGGATTTGTTCATAATGATACGCTGTCCCTATGGAAGACCAGATAGGGTTCACCCACCATGAGAGCTTGCAACAGACTTTCTTCTGACAGATGCCAGAAAAATGTGAAGAACACTTTACCATGTAATGAATCTAAAGGCTGTTTGATTTGCAGGTTCAAATGGAGACACAGTTAACTTTTCCACTACAAAGTTAAAATCCCAGAAAGGAGCACCCTGTTTGCATGGAGGTCTCAGGTATAACACTCAGAAACTGTTTTACCAAAAAATGGAGGATGCATGAGCAGACATGCTGAAATGATACACTTTGATAGAGGAGTCTGAAAGGCAGGAAGCTAGTAACTCACACAAATATTTGAGCACCAGTGATAGACAATCCCTGAATGGGCCCTGGTCATTGGCTAGGCACCAACTAGAAAATTTTTTCCATTTGCCAATATAAGATTTTATAAGAGCAGTTTATCTTGCCTCCTTTAGAGCCTACTGCACATTCTCAGAAGCGTGGCGTGTCAAAGGAATTCGAACTGAATCATCCAGCAATTAGCTGAATATGTTTGAGATTGGGGTGTATCAAACACCCTCTGACATATGAATATGTCCAGTTTGTGAAGAAGCATATGGTAAATATCTTTGGCCCATTCCATAAGAAGGGAGAACCAATACTGCCTTGGCCAAAAGGAGTCAAAACAATTACTTCTAGAGAGTACTTCTGAATCTTCAGAGCCACCCTGGATATCAGTGGAAAGGGTGGAAATGCATAAAAGAACATTCACATCCATGGGAATGAGAAAGTATCAGTTCTTTATGCTTGTTTGCAACGAGTTCTGGAGCAGAATTTGTTGAGTTGTCTGTTTTGAAAGGACACAAACAGATCTACTCAAGAAGTTTACACAACTAGATCAATTCCTGGAGACCCCCTCATTCAATTTCCATTTGTAAAGGTCTGTCTTGGCCCTGCTCAGCTTGTTTGCCACTATGTTTTGCTCTGAGGGAATGCAGGTTAATGACTGCTGAAGGACTACCAGCTAAGCTATCACTGCCAGCCTGTACAGCAGGTAAAACCTTGTACCCCTTTGCATGTTGATAAACCATACCACTGTGTTGTTGTCTGTAATCATGTAGAGAGGTCCTGAGGACCACAGATGATGAAAAGATTTAGAGGCATGGATCACAACCAACATCTCTATGACGTTTATGTGCTTTGGTCTGTCTGAAGAATCCCACAGGCCTTGTACCTTTACCCCCACTGGCACTCCTCCCAAGCAAAATTGTAGGCATCCTTAGTTTCAGATTGGCTTGGAGATGTAGGGGAAAAGTGAGATCTGAATTTGCTTCTATTTGTTGTCTCATCAATGTAGTGCCTTTTTTACAAAGAACAAGACTGGAATCTGAAATTCCAGAGGATGCAAATCTTGGGTTCATGTGTTTTTTTAGAAAGCACTGAATCTTTCTATTGTGTAACTTGGAGATATGAATCATGAGAATCAAAGATGCCATGAATCCCGGGATCCTGAGATACTCTCTGGCTGAAGTCGGAGACTGAGTTGAGAAGCTCAAGAAAGTTTCCAGATAAAAATCCAGCTTCTCTTGAATCAGAAGTCTTTTTCCATAAGGAGTCTATAATACATCCTCAAAGGGGAATCCTGTGTGACAGGGTCAAGGAATTTTTCTAAATATTTATCTGGAATTTCAGAATGGTCAGAAGAGATGAAACCCATATTAATGACTCTTGACATCTAGGAAAATACTCTGCACAGATAATAAAGTCATCTAAGAATGCTGGAATAGTCATTTTGAAGTTGTAGAATGTCCCCCTTTTTTAAGAAGATATCCTTATTTCTTATTGTTTCACTCTTGCCAACTATTTTTGTTTCTCTATTTAGCTTGAGTAGGCAGGGACTGCTTGTTTGTTTATCGCTAAATTAATTTCCTTCTGTCATCAAATTATTTGAGGATCTGAGTAATAGATGATCCAAATAAAACCTCCTTATCTAAAGCTGCGTTAAAAATTTCAGACTTTACTTCAAAAGAGAACTTTTAATTACGTACCCAGATATATCTCTTAATAGCAGAAGAGACCCTAGACACAGTATCTGCACAATCATACACACTCCTTAAAACATATTTAAGTACTTGTGAAATGCTGACAACAATAGAACTGAGATATGCACTACCTTCTGGAGGAAGAGTAGTAGCTAGCTCTCAAAATGACTGTACATAAAAGCAAAAACTTCCACATATGGGTCCTATAGTTATGAATTTAATACACAAAAGTGGAAGAAAAAAATTTTCTTACCAAATCTGTCCAAAATCTTCCCCTCTGTCCACTGTGGAAGGGTTCGATGATACCAGGAGCCTGTTCTTTGCTGGTGTAGATGTTGATACTGCTGCAGGGTCAGACCTAAGGTGAGAAAACATATGCTTGTTAGTTTGAGAAACTTTGCAAAGCCTGTATTTGTTTTTGTTTAGGGGACTGAAGGTTTTTTAAGTAAAGTTATGACCTTACCATAATGCTAGATACATGTTGTCTTGGGAAGGATCAGATAACTTTGGAATCAATCCCGACTACTGAACATCAGCTCTAATGCTTCGACTCTGAGACTCATCCCAATCCAACACTGCCAGAGTCGAGAGAGTATGGGAAGCCATTGGAGTCAAAGTGGACAAGACCATTAGCGCCGATGTAGAAGCTCTACCAGGTAGGCTTAGATTTGAGGACTTTGGATCCAACAAGTTGAATGGTAAAGGAGACTGGAATGACATGGAAGAAGGGACCAGACCCAGTGCCCATAAGAGGTTAGCACCGGGAGGACTCCCAGATGAATCTGTGTCCGGAGGAACTTGCACAGTGTTGAAATCTGCTTCTGAAAGACTCCCTGATGAGTGGATGGACCTGAAGGATGATGCCACCAATGATGGCCGGGAAGGTTGCTTCTCTTGAAGAAAAGGGCACTCAGCCTCAGACACAAAAGTTCTGGTGAAAATCGTGGAGGAATGGAAAGTGACCAGATTCAGCAAGGCTCCAGAAATTAATGCTTTGGAGTCTGGAGCTGAACTTGATGTATCTATCAAATGTGGCAAACGTTTACAGGATTTTTTCTTTGGTTTCTTTTCTCTCTGCACAGATTTCTTTCTCTGTCTTTATTTTCTTTCTCATTAACTGGTTTACCGCTATCACTCTTTGGAGTTAGAGAAAATATCTCTGCAATAGTTGGCGCTGAATTTCCCACTTTGGTAGGAAGCAGGCCCTTTAAGACCAATTTGTCTTGACACACTTGAATAGCTAGAGCACCAAATGATGTGCAGGCCTAACACTTAGTATCCAGATGGGCAACACTCATACAATAAACACACATGAAGTGCAGATCTTGCGGGGGGACTCATGGCGACAGGCTGAACATTTTTTTAAATTCAATGGCCTTGTCAGTCATGAGGGAAAGAGAAACTGCTCTAAAGGGAATAGTACTGTTAGTGAACAACAACAGTAAGTACAAAGCTAAAAGATTATAGGAGCAGTTGGAAAAATAATTTATGTACTCACCATAACATTCCATGTTTGTTGTCCATCTTGCCCTTCATTCTTACTGGTTGGGTTCGGAGCCGATCCTCTTCTCCAACTCGTCTGAATACACTACCTTGAAGAGTTTCACTTGACTCATGGCTGAATAGCTATTTCATCATGCAGTGGTGTAATTCCCCAGATTTTGTTTGCTGCTAACCAAAGCAATGTGTCTACATTTGTCATGCAACATCAGGTATAGAAGTAACAAGGACATTCAGAGGAGCTCCTTCACTAAGGAAGAAAGATCTCTCATCTAAGTCCTCTAGGAGCCCTGGGCTGGGGGAAGGTGGGAGGGTCGTAAGAATGATGGGTGAGATGGACAACAAACATGGAACGTTATGGTGAGTACATAACTTCTTTATGTTATGTTGTTCTATTTCACCTTCATTCTTACTGATTGGGACAGCATCCCTAGCACCATTTTACTGGGTGTCTCACGGGAGTATACCTTTGAGCACAGTGGAACCAAAGGAAGCCCTGTCCCTGGAGGCCAAATCAACTTTGTAATGAGTAATAAAAGTATGGGATCTTGCCCATGTAGGAGTGGTACAAATACTGTCCATTGATAATCTGGCTAGGTAAGCAGAGGATGCTGCTGAGGCTCTAGTCGAGTGACCTCTAACTTTGAATGGTAATTTCCTGTTATTTGAGGTGTATATAAAGGTAATGCAATTTGAGAGCCAATTTGAAAGCGTAACTTTTGAAACTGGCATGCCCCTTTTAGCTTCTGAAAAGGAGATGAACAATTGGTCTGTTTTCCTAAAGTCTTTAGTTCTATGCAGATAAAACCTAAGTTGCCTATGCCCATCCAATTGGTGAAGTTTGTATTTTGCCTTATTGCTATGATTAGGAAAAACACTGGGAGCTCAATTAATTGATTCAGATTGGTTTGAGAACAGACTTTTGGCACAAAAGATGGATTAGTTTGCAGAGATGCTCTATCCTTATGGAAAATCAAGTATGGCGGCTTGATTGATAAAGCTTGCAATTCCGAGACTCTTCTTGCAGATGTAATGGCTACTAACAAAATAGTTTTACAGGAGAGAAATTTGAGATCACATGATGATGAAGCTTCAAAGGGAGGGAAAGTTAGGTAAGTTAGGACAAAATTCAGATCCCTTGGTGACAGAAGTTCTTTTATGGGAGGTCTCAATAAGCAAGTGCCTTTTAAAAATGCTTTACACAATTTGTGCGACATCAGGTTAGGAGTGTATTCACCAATGTGAAAATTAGAAATTGCAGCTAGTTGAACTCTAATTGTAGCTGTGGCAGAACCTTGCTGGAAAAGTTCTGCAAGAAATTCTAAAATTAAACTAATTGGGGTAGAAAAGGGTTTTTTGCTTCTGCTCAGTAGGAGAACCATTTCCATTTACTAGAATATAACTTCTTGGTAGAAACCTTGTGAGAAGATACCAAAATGTGTTTTACTGCTGGTGTGAAGTCTTGAAGCCTAACTAAGGTTGGAAGTAGAACAGCCATGCTTTCAAATTGAGGGTTTGGAGAGAAAGATGAAGTGTACCTGACGGGTCTATATTATGATATCGCACACTTAGAAGACCAAACAACACATAATCGACCCCATGTAAGCAAAAGCTTACGTTGAAACCTCAGAACAATGATTTTTTTCCCCAAGGGAATAAAAATCGCTGTTCCAAAACAAAAAAAAAAAACAAAAAAAAAACAACCCCCGCTGTAAAACATTACATAATGTGGGGGGCTGTGCCCACCACACCCCCCTACTTAAATATACCAACTCCAAGATCACACTAGAGTGCCGAAAAGGCAAAGTAGTGAAAGCGGCCAAACAAATTCTTTCCCAGGGAAAGAATTCACTGAAAAGCTACTTCGCTATTTTGCCTTTTTGCGCTTTGCAGTTCGACAAAGATGCATTTGACAACCTGTGTCTGCGACAGCGTAATAGGGAGCCTACCTGACATATAGGTCAGAAGGTCTGGAACTGGGTCCGGAACCCATGGTTTCTCCTGTAGGTGAGGCCAGAGAATTGGGAACTAAATCTGATGAGGCCAATATGGAGCAATAAGAATTAGCCTGCTTTCCAAGGATTTTGCTTTCTGAATTACTTTTTGTATCAGGGGAAAGGGGGGAAAGGCATACGGTAGTCCCGAAAGGCATACAGTAGTCCTGAGGGCCAATTGTGAACAAGTGCATCTCTTGGTGACTCCCCCATAGGTGGGATTAGGGCAAAGTAGCTGCTGAATTTGGTATTCATGGGGGTGGCAAATAGGTCACAACAAGGCTGGCCCCATTTTTTGGAAAATCTTCACCGCTATGTTTTGGTTTAGAGACCACTCGTGATGCATTAATATCACCCTGCTGAGTTTGTCTGCTATCACATTGGATTTTCCTGGGATATGTGTTGCTACTAGAAAATGTTGGTAAGAGATTGTCCATTGCCATACTCTCAGTGCTTCTCGACAAAGGGGGTATGATCTGGTTCCTCCTTTTTTATGTACCAGACTATCGACATGTTGTATGACTGGATTGCAATCGTTCCTAGGAGAAGAGAGTCCTAGAGTGCTTGCAATGCCAGAAGCACTGCTCTTATCTCTAGAACACTGATGTGCAAATGGGCTTCATGTTCTTGCCATGTGCCTTGGAGTGTTCTTCCCAGATAATGCCCCCCCCACCATATCTGGGAGGCGTCCGTGGTCACTGTAGCTATGGGTTGTTGTGGCACAAAATGTCATCCGATGGCCACATGGCTGGACCAAAGCCACCATAGAAGATATCTCTTGCATGCCTCTATAATTCTGATCTGGTGAGAAATGGGAAGTTCTTGTAATGACCACTGAGCAAAAAGGAGGCATTGAAGAATTCTCACATGTATCCTGGCTAAAGGAACTACGGTGATAGTTGATACCATGGTTTCTAGGACCTTCAAAATAGTTTTTGCTTTCACCTTGTTTCTGGGTAGAAGGTCAGCAATTTGCTGTCTGAGAATAGAAAGTCTGTCAGGAGGCAGATGTGCCATCATGGAAATGGTGCCGATATCCGTGCCTATGAATGTAATATGCAGATATGCCAACAAGGCAGATTTTTCTAAATTCACTGTTATGCCTAACTGAGAGCAGGTTCATAGTGTGGTGTCTCTCGCCTGTTGAAGTAGATACTTTGTGGTGGCAGTTAGGAGCCAGTTGTCTAGATACGGAAACACTTGGAATCCTAGATGTCTCAAGTAAGCCATGACTACTGCCATGCATTTGTTGAACACTCTGGGAGCTTTAGTGAGACCAAAGGGCAGAGGTCAAAACTGATAATGACTGGCTCTCAGCCAGAAGCATAAATGACTCTTTGATGCTCTGTCCATTTTTATGTGGTAGTACACATCTTGGAGGTCTATTGAGCACATCCAATCGTCTTTCCCTAAAAAGGGAAGAATTGACTGCAGTGTCACCATTTGGAACTTAGACTTCTTCACGGATTCGTTTAATTTGTCGAGATCCAGTATGGGTCTCCAGTCCCCTGTTCTTTTTGGCACTAAAAAAAATCTTGAGTAAGTTCCGAATCCTATTTGGTCTATGCGGACTTTTTGGATGACTCTTTTGTCTAGCAACTTTTGAATTTCCCTTTGACTGGGTGGAACAACGGGGATTGTCCTGATCTGTGGGACAGAATGGCAAAAAGGCATGGAATAACCTTTGAATATTATACTTTGTACCCACTTGTCTCTTGAGATATCTTGCCAGGCTTCTGGGTACAAAGTTAACTGCCCCTGACTGCCTCCAGAGTAGAGCAGATGGGCCTCCTTTCAGGAGCGCTGGTAGGGCCAGCCGCAAAAGGAATCATGTCCACCCTGGTTTTGCAGACTCCCTCAGTTTTGTGGAAAACATCTACCATTATTACCTCGCCCTCTTCCCCTGGGGAAGGGTTCACCTTGTGCATCCTGAAAAACTCCCTGGGATCTTTGAACCACATTTTCCCACTCCTCTGACCTTTAGGGTAAGGTCTTGAAGGTATGGAGAAATGTACTCCAATGGCAGAGAGAGTTTTTCCTTCCTGCTCAGATCTGGTGAGTTTGTCCTTGACTTTGTGTCCAAACAGTGAGGAACCATCAAAAGGGGCATTGACAAAGGTAGACTTGAAAGGTTTCGCAAAATTACACAAGCGCATCCAGGAGTGTCTCCTCAGGGAAACTCCTGAACCCACTGCCCTGCTCGCTCCACCCGCTGCACAGGATATCAGCCTCATGGAGGAGTTAACTATGGAATTTAAGGTAGACAGATGACAGGTCACCTTTTCTGAGACCCCTGCAGCTAATGAACCTTAGAGACTATCTCCTAACTCCTTCAGGAGATCTCTTTGTAGTCTCGTAAAATGTGTAGGATAGTTCAGCGATCTAAGGGTAAAAGTCACTGATGAAAAAATACACTTCCCATATCTGTCCATCATTTGAGAGTCCTTGTTCTGTGGATGGACAAATGAAGAAGTTTCAGAAAGTTCCTTCTTGGTGGCTGCTGCCACCACCATAGCATCTACAGGGATGCCTTTCGTGAGAAAATCTTTTTCAGATGGAGCTGATAAGAACTTATTTGGCCTCCGAGGGACTGGTTCTATTGTGTCTAGTGACTCCCGCACCTTTTGACTAACCAACTTCAATAGCTCGTCAAAAGGCGGAGACACCTATGAGGCTGAAGGTTGAGATCCAAAGGCCTTCAGGTGCACTGACTCCCCATCAGAAGGGTTGATGTGCTTCCAGCCACCTCTCTGTTTCAGGATTTCTGAGATATCTGCAAAGGAGATATCTTCAGAGGACAACTGTGGGGACCCTTCTGACTCCTCGAGGTCAGTGTCAGAGGTGATAGACTCATCAGTGGAGTCTATATGCTTCCTCTTGCATGTTCTCTTTCGAGGAGTCTCCTCAGAAGGGCATTCTGGGGAGGTCTCGGAAGACTGAGGTTCGCCCAATGGGGTTACCTGAGGCTCTGAATCTCTGCTCTCTTGTGGATGGGATGGTGCTGAGACAGAATCTAGTGTCTTGGTGGGAGGAATGCCATCCTTGTGTAGAGCTGTAGGTGGGGACAGCACACACCTCATCAGCTTGAAACCAGAGCCTTCCTGGCTACAAGAACACCTCCGGTTCTGAGGAAACAGAGGGAATCCTCGGCCTCAAGAAGACAGGCTCCAAGGCTGATGTAGGAGCCAAGCTCAGCTATGCCGAAGTCCCGAGAGGTAAACTCAGAACTGAAGAAACTCAGGTCCGAGTGTCCCCGCCGGAGCTGACCGGAGAACTTCGGTCCCTAGATACCCTGGATGGCACTGAGTGTTGGAGCATGGATCAGTTCTGAAATCTCCTGGAGGGGTCTCAGTACTGAATAGTTTACAGCAAATGGTATTTGGCATTCCGGCTCCGAAGATCCAGCTTGGCTTGGAAGAGGAATAGTTGCGGATATAATAGTCTTGGATGGCTCCAAAACTGGTTGGGTCAGAGCCAAAAATAATTTAGCCAACGCTGGCGACTTCAAAAGTCTGCGCACCACCCTGTCCACGTCATCGTCCGACAAGCTCCTAGAGGACCTGGAGGAGAGGGTTGGTGAGTGAGATCTCTGCAATATGGGAGATCTCAAGGTAGGGGAGACTGGTACTAGCTCAGTGGACCGGCTCCGAAAGGCAGTCTCTTTCAGCTCTGAAGGCCGTGGAACCAAAGGACTTGATTTGTCTAATTCAATGATCTCTCTCAGTTCTGAGGGCTGTGGAGCTGAGATTGATGTTTCTAAAGTTTTGGCTAGTTTTTTAGGTGGCTCTGAATGAGTCGATGAAGAGGAAGAGGAAGATGGTCTTTTTGTAGACTTGTCACCTTTAGAGGAAGGGGACTTATTTTTAGAAGAGGTAGTCTGCAAAGCTTCATCAAAAGGAAGTTTCAGGAGTCCTTTGAGAATTAACGTGTTCCTTCTTTCCCTTAAGAAATGGGAGCTGAAAGAGTTACAGAAAGTACATGTCTCTTGGAGGTGAATGACCCCCAAACAATAAACACAAATATTATGCCCACCAGTAATTGACATTGTTTGTGAACATTTCTGAAACTTTTTAATGTCTGATGGCTTAGGTTCCTTCTCTCTGCTTTCCTTAGACATCATGAGGAGGAGACAACTACCAATACTGAAAAAAGAGTAAGCACAAACTACACATCTATAGAAAAACTAACACACGTAATATTTAAGTATCCTAATAACACACTACAAAAAAGCACAACACATCTATTTGAAGAGAGAAAAAGAAAAAAAACAAACAGCTCTGCCCTCTAAGTTAAATGGGCACTAGGCCCTCTAATGGACCTAGTAGAGCTACAACAAGGGGACACAATAGACAAACCCTCTAACTTAAGCGGGTACTTAGCTCTCCAACTAAAATGAGCTAATTAACACAGACAAGGGAATACACACTCTAACCAACTACTCTACAGAAAGTTTGATGGGATAGAAGAGAAAAGGCCTTGTGACTAAAAACAGCTAACAAAGCAACAAACACAGTAGCAAGATTAAATTGCACATGCAGCACTACAGCAGAGAAAAACTATTTATATTACTAAATCTAGACTAATAGCTTTAGCAAAAGGCAAGAAAAATATAAAGTTTTAAAAAACTTAGCCATGGCCAAGGAGAGAGCATCTGAACTTGTAAAGTGGTAAATGCGATCTGGGGAATTACACCACTGCATGAAGGGGTAGCTATTCAGCCATGAGCCAAGTGAAAGACTTTGAGCTAGTGTATTCGGCCGAGTTGGAGATGAGGATTGGTTCCAAACCCAACCTGTAAGAATGAAGGCGAGATAGGACAACATAACATTATATATTTTAGAAAGGGACTGACAGCTGAAAATTTTAGACTAAGAAATTGGAACTACCTAATAAGTAAAATATCTAATACTAGGGGAGTAAAATACTAATAGGCAATACAAAAGAAAAAGATAATAGTTGTTAGCAGAAAAAAATAGAAATTGATTTATCCAAAGAAGTTTGTCAGAGCCCTTGTCCTTCTTGAGCAAGTGGCAATATTCTAAAGGAGGAAGGATTATTGGTAAAGGGAGGAGTCACAGCCCTGGATTCATGCCCTGGAAAGTGCCGTGGTTGGATCAGATATGCTCCGTTAATACCAAAGGTTGAATTGGATGAAAACAGCCAACTTCAGATTCCGGGCTGTTATAGGCAGCACTATATAAATCCTCCAAGGCTGGAACTAGAGGAGGAACAGGTACAGAATGAGGCATATCCACTTGAACAAGTCAAAATATCTCAATTCAGTGCAACATCCATTTGTTCCCACATAAACAACTCATTCATCATAGCAATAATCTAAAAAAAGAAAATTCCTGCAAAGGAAGTTGTTAGGACCATGTTTCCTCAGCAGCATTGCTTTGGGCTTGAGAATATGCAGGAGGTGAAGCAGTGTCTCTGTCTGTGTCAGGATCATCTGACATATCTTCCTCAGAAATATTTCTGCTGACTTGATTAACAGGTACTGCATTCTGTGTACTAGGAATGACTGTAACAATTTCTTGTTTAAGGTAAGAAAATCTTTTCTTATAGATACCATGTCTTATGATGAAAAATGTTTAACTTTTTGTTTTATTCTTTATGAGTATCTTCAGTGTCTGACTTGGAGAAGGAATATTTGCCTCATCAAGAGGTCTCTTTCTCCAGGCTTGTCCAGCAGCACCGCCCCAGCAAGCCTCCTTTTCCCAGTAATGATGGTTGCCCTATGCCTGGTTGGGCACTGGAGCAGCTAAAGATGTGGCTTATTCCCTGTTCATGGTGGCTGAAAGGACCACACCAGAGGAAACTACAGAAGTATATGAATACTCTGAGGAATGACTGTTGGCCACTACAAAGTCACTAAACATTTGTTGAGGCAAAAAGTGAGACCATGAAGTTGACAAGAGCACTCTGGTAAGCTGTTTTTGTTTTCCTTAGGAGCTACAGAAGTCAGACCAGCAGGAGTGGGGTAAGAATCTATGCTGAGACCAAGAAGGATGCTTTGGATGTGGTCAAAAACACTGGAATAAGTTGGTTGGAAGGTAAGTTGTCAGTTTGTTCAAACAGTACAATTTCACTTTTACACACATACAAAGTCCCCAGTACGCTAATTCATAAGGAGCTGTCACAATTCCTGTTAGAAACCCCTTTAAAATAAATGTAGTCTTGACAGAAAAAAATGGCAGATAAGTTGTCACAAAGTGAACACATGTACTAACCTGTAGCATTCCATGGCCAGGTTAAAAAAATAATAAAAAAAAACCTTCCCAACAGAAGACTTTCCTTTAAATGATCAAAAGTTAACATAACCATAAATGTAAGTTTGCCTATGTCACAAAGAGTTGACCAATCAGCAGTCAGACTGGAACTGTGGGAGGAAGCCAGAGCTTTTGGAAGCTGGCCTGTTGTGCCTTGAGCAAGACACAACCCATATAACTTAAATGCTATTGCAGCAATGTAGAGCCACTGTCAAAGAAAGTAAGGGAGTCATAAATTCAAGGGTATAATAGTAATCATGAAAAGTAAGCTTTATTTGCAGATTATGTTATTTTGTGTTTGATAACTCCAGAAAAGAACACTTTTGTATTATGGAACATATAGAGACAGATTCAAGACTTTTTCAGGATATAAAATAAATGCAGCTAAAACAAACATTATAGCAATGAACTATGTAGCCGCACATGAACTGGTTCACCAATAATCATATTTAGGGAGACATGATATGATGAAGTATCTAGGTCTACAGATTAAAAAAGGATTATATTAAGGCAGATAAGGATATGTGGGAAGAGACTAAACAAAAGGTAATACAAAAATTAAGAAACTGGAAGCTATTGGTTATGGATATGGATAGTAAGAACTGAATAACTAAATTTGTAAATATAAACTCCACAACATGCAACAGAAGAAAACTAAGTCTTCTGAAAGTGTAGCACTACTATAAACACATTTACGTAAAATAAGTCCTAAACAACCAGTGCTTGAAAAATACACACAAATGGGATATGTTTAGAAGTGTGTACTTATTAATGGAAATACTAATAACTCAACCCCTTGCTCCAGAAAAACTAAAATTAATATTCTACAAATTACAAATAAAATAAATAGTAGTCACCTGATACTAAAAGAAATCAAGTTTTCATACTGCAATAGTGGCTTTTGGAAAGAGAAACTCCAATACCTTAATCTTCTATGAGAATGAAACATCATTACATCTCCACCATACAAATCATGGCAATAAGAAAATTCTGAAAAAAACATTTAACAAGCTGTAATGACTAAAAGAAAAAATAAATGTTTTTTCACTCTCTTAGGCACTTTATTTCTGAGCTGCATGAAAATGTTTTTAATTTTGTCCAGGTTACAAAATACCCCTTAACAGTCTCATGTAGAACTCTTGCATCTTTTTCCTTTCCTAAGTGCCCTGTTTTAACTGAGCATGGACAGTTAAATGAAATGGAACCATCTGACTCCAAATTCAAGGAAAGAAGAAAGTTTTGCTGAAACATAATTCACACTGGCAAACATGCATTTGGCTGGGGGAACTGCTTCTTGTATTCCCATGTTTGGTTAGCAGCTGTTTGTCCATATTTACATTGCATATTCTAAAAGTCGCATGTAACATCTGTGGCATATTTATCACCTGCAGTCAGTATAGTGCAACATTACTCAACCCCACCATGCTGCACGGTATCAAGTTTCAGCCTAGAAAAACATTATTACTAGCTCATTCTTCAAGCATAATGGGAGCACAATGAAATTATCTGAAATTATCTGAAAAAATGCTTGAAAGCCTGACATATCATCTGAAATTGCTTAATTTCGGACTAAAAAAAGCCAAAATGCAGCTACTCTATGGACTTTTGTTTTACTGCTGCAGACTTTTTTGGTGACAGAACAGTTACTGCATAGAAGCATAGTGAAGGAATGCCAAATTTGCTTCACAGAAAATCAACTAAAATTACTTTCTGTGAAAAATCTTACAAGCATTTTTCAACTTTTTTCATGTATGAATGACTTGTTACAAGTGCAGAAGTAAAAACATTTGTAGACCACAGATACCAGAATAAATTTTAGATGTACACCCATACCCATGAATGATGATCTTCAGAAGGGCAATCATAACAAATTAAATCTATATTTGCAACGAACTTGTATAAGAATGAATGAACTCCCTGAATATCGGTAATGAAGGATCAATGTATTAGGATAAATTTTATTCTTCATTGCTGAATGAGTTCTTATCATTGAAGGGCATGTAATGAGCTACTCAGTTGTAAGTAAGGATATCTTCATTCCTCTCTAAAAGTCAGTGGTGAGGCCTCATACTGAATACTGTGGTACATTTTGTTCCAAAGTATTGAGAAGTGCTATATGCTGCAGATTGCTCAACAATAGGGTCTGTTATATATGAACAGCTTAGTAAGACTTCTTTATTAATTACAGACTGATAAGGGGAGATTTAGTCCTGATGTACTGGTGTATACATAATGATAGACTGGCCATGAATTTAGGAGTTGGAATAAAATCTCAGATGATGGACACCAGAAAAAACAGTGGGTTTATGAGAATTCCAAGTTTTAATACTAAACTAAAAAAATCTTTTCATTGTTGAGCTGGTTTATATTTGAATGTGTTGCCATTTAGAATAAAGTATTCCAGTAGTTTAATGACTGTCAAGAAACAACTGGATGACTGGGTAGGTAACTTGGTTTATGATTCTACTCTTATAGGTGGCAATTTTTTTTAATTCCTAAAATAAACTATTAAGCTTGTTTTAACAAATACTGAAATTGAAATATCTAGAAATATATAGGCAGAAAGAAAGGAAAAAATAGGTGTAACTAAAGAATATTGTGTTTGATGTGTAACCAAATAACCAACAGATTTTCTTCTAAATAGATTTAAAACATACTTTAGAATCACAGGACTTACAATCTACCTGCCTGTTTGGATTTTAATCTGTGTATGGAATTTTCATTTTAATACCATTACTATGTAAAATCAAGTGACGTAATTCCAGCCATATGACTTCTGGTCTTGTTGTTTTGCTTCTAGATTACACAATTTCATGATGCCAGGAAGAGACTATAACCCTCTCTAGGCCGCCTTTTAAGTGCATTTCATATTTGCATTGGTGATAAGTCCATGAAAGATATTTCTGTAAATCAGAATGATACAAAAAATGTGCTGAAAGCCACTTTCAAAGAACCTGAAAGCTTTTGTTCTTGCAAGAAACAAACCTATTGGAAACTCCCACAGCCCATAAGTTATACATATCAGCTACACATCTACACCTGGCAATACAAAAAAACACCAAAACAAGGAGGCTAGGGGGAGGCGACAAGAGTGATCTATTAAAACATCTGATATGGTGGTTTTACTTATACAACTATACTATGTTCAACATTAGATAACTGCTGCAGTAGCCTAGGATACATAGGTAGATTACCACAGTTTAAAAACTAAAAAGCAAGGAGGAAATAAAGAATCCAGAAGCTCCTAGAGAGGTGTCCCAGCAAAGCCTGTTCTGGACTTGGAAATGCAATCCAATTTGCAGTGCTTTGTAAATGTTATGTGCAGAGGACCAAGCTGTTGCCTCAAGAACACTTCTAGTGTACACCCCTTTCTAGGAAGTCACCAAAGAAGCCAAAGCCATGGGGGAACGGGCCCTATCCCTGCTTGATAGTAACTTGGTATGGTGAGAGTAATAAAAGGAAAAAGTATGAGACAATCATTTAAAGATAGTCTGCTTTATCACTGTTGTCCTTTCCTCATAGGAGGCAAACAGCTTTCTTGAAGGACTTAGTTTTGTCTAGGTAGTACCTGAGTTCTGTGGACATCCAGAGTATGAAGAAGTTTTTCTCTCTCGTTCTTGGGATCTGGAAAAAAGCAGATAGATTAATAGACTGGATGAAGGTAAACATTGAGACCCCTTTAAGAATAAAAATAGGATTACTTCTCACAGAAACTCCATCCTTCTGGAAACTGAGGTGTCTAATCACAACATATTGACAAAATTGTTCTAAATTTTATCTAAAACACAATCTAATGTTTCAGATAGAGAAAATATATCAAAGACATCAATGTTTTTGCAGGGGAGGGGCAGACCCACTCCTGCACCACCTATGGAAGGACTTTGCCCTCCACACCTATCTTACATAAATATACTACCTCCATGGTTGCACAACCTGAGAGAAAGTGAAAAATCAACAGCAGAGATTCAATGTGTGTGGTGTTGTCTCTTCTCTCAGAGTTTGTGTGCCTTGGAGTTGCTATATTTTAAGTAAGGGGTGTGGGGGTGTACTTTATCTGAAGCATGTTAGATAAAATGTATTTTAGCTAAAATGACTTGTCAATTAAGTCAGTTTTAGAGAAAATGTCAATATTTTGTGTTTAGACAAAATGTGTATTAGATACCAATGTAAATGTTTCTATCTAGATAAGCACATATACAAATGCACATTCATTGCCTGAGCTGCCTCAGTTCCCTCACTGACCTGAGCATGGGCTGGAGTTATTCCAAGAGAAGATGGGAAGGATGGCAGACCCGGTGGTCAAACAGAGGCCCTGGGGTAGCCAATGGTCAGCTTCAAGTAGCCAGAAAGAGAAAAAAAATGTTTTGTTCTTCCTAACACCACAATGGTAAGTAGACTTGAGATAGTGGATGGAAGCCTGTCATCACACAGTGACAGTAAGCTTTGATGTTCAGCCTCTGCATATAAAACTGTCAAGGAATAAAAGAAGACTGGGATTGGGAGTAATAAAGAGATGCACAGTTTGCTATGTTTGATGTCCAAAGCAGCAGTATATGACTTGGAAAAAAAAAGTCTGACTGTCCAAAAGTACTACTGCTACCTGCTGGCTCAAGGGTGTGGGGTTCTACAAGTTAGTCTTTGAATTGCCTGACCCACCAAATTATAATCTGCTACTGCACATAAGTAATGGCAGAAGTCAGGTCAACCAGATGCAGTATGCAGCACTTTACTGGCAATCTCTTAATTTTTAATTTCTTTAAAATTCTTATTTGGATAAAGGTTTTAGTGTGGTTATCCTTTTTTTTTAATTTGTTACTGATTTAAAGTTCTTATTCAGATAAAGGTTTTAGTGTTTTTATCTTTTTTTTTTTTAATTTATTACTGATACATACCCATCAAATTCAGCAACCATGACTGTGTATCATTAACTTTTACAAAATCCACAAAAAGAAAAAGAAGTTATGTCTTAGCATAACGTTCCATCTGTATTGTTGATCCTCGTTCAGTCATTATGCATGGGTATCGGATCCGAGCTCGGAACCGAGCTGGCCATTTTCCAAGCTCACGTCAGCTTCAAACTCTCGAGCTAAACTCTTACCCACAATCCCCCTCTCCCTGTTATCTCAGATTGAGTTTGCAAGTCAAAGAAGGTAAAGGCTACTTCTGGTCAAATAATCTAAGAGAACTGGATGGTGAGATCCACTAGAAACCACAGGAGGGAGAAGGAAGGAGGGTTGTAATGACTGAACGAGGATCAACAATACAGATGGAACGTTATGGTAAGACATAACTTCTTTATCTGATATTGTTAATCCTCGTTCATTCCTTACGCATGGGACAGAGTCCCCAGCTACCTCTATTCCTGGGAGGCTCTCATGGAAGGACATTCCTGAGCACCATAGAACCGAAAGATGCTCTTCCCCTGGAGGCCAAATCCAATTTGTAATGATTGATGAAGGTATGAGGCCATAGCCCAAGTTGCAGCTGCACAGAGGTCATGTAAAGAAGCTCTGGCATAGAAGGCAGCAGAAGTTGCCACCGACCTTGTTGAATGAGCTTTCATGGTAGTAGGCAACGAGATATTACAATGTGTATAAATAAAGGTCACACAGTCCTTCAACCATCTAGCTAATGTGACCTTAGCAACAGCAGATCTTAATCTAGATCCAGAAAAGGCCAAGAATAACTGGTCAGATTTATGAAAGGGTTTAGTCCTGTTTAAGTAAAAACAAATTTGCCTGTGTATATCTCGGGTATGTAGGCAATACTCTCCTCTGTTCAAATGATTGGGAAAGAAAATTGGCAATTCAATGGCTTGATTAGTGGACATTTCAGAGATCACTTTAGGCAGAAATGACGGATTAGTTCTCAGAGACACTCTATCTCTATGAAAAATCAAGTATGGACTCTTGATACATAAAGCTTGAAGCTCAGAAATACGTCTGGCAGATGTAATGGCGACCAAAAACAAGGTTTTCCATGACAAATACTTGAGGTCACAAAAAGAGGCTGATTCGAAAGGTGACATTGTCAGAGCTTGTAGAACTAATGATAAATTCCATGGTTGAATAGGTACTCTAAAAGGTGGCTTCAGATGATTCACACCTTTTATGGTCTTGCTCAATTTATGGGACATAAGAGAGGAATCTTGGACACCGTCATGAAAATTAGAAATTGCAGCCAAATGAACTCTAATGGTAGTGGCCGACAGACCCGATTGAAACAGGTCAGCCAGATAGTCGAGTATTATCGACACTGGTGCTGAAAAGTGGTTTACTTGTTAATCTTTCAGCCAACAGGTAAATCTTTTCCACTTGCTTAGATATGTAATTCTAGTGGAAGACTTATGAGAAGCAATGAAAATATCATGTACTGGTAAAGAAAGATCATTCTGCCAGGCTATCAAGGGAATTGGAGTAGCCAAGCTGTGAGCTTCAGGCTGTTCAAGTTGGGATGAATCAGGTTCTGTGGATGTGAGATCAACTCTGGGGATGGATGGAGAATCCATGGTCGATCTAGTAGGTGAGGCCAAAGGAAGGGGAACCAAATCTGTCAAGGCCAATATGGTGCTATGAGGATCACCTTGCTCTTCAACCGAAGGGCTTTCTTCAGAAACTGGGGAATGAGGGGAAAGGGTGGAAATGTGTAAAGAAGACCCGAGGGTCAATCGTGGACTACAGCGTCTCTGGGTGACTGTCCTAGAGGGGGAATCAGGGTGAAGTAGTTGCTGCATTTGTAGTTGGTTGGGGATGCAAAGAGGTCGCAGCAAGGACGGCCCCAGCAGTGGAAGATCTCTGCCGCTATCAAGGGATTCAGGGACCACTCGTGAGGTTAAAGAATGCACCTGCTGAGTCTGTCTGCTATCACGTTGGAACTCCCGGGAATGTGCGTTGCTAGAAGAAAACGGTTGGTAGCCATCGCCCATTGCCATATCCTCATAGCCTCTCGACAAAGGGGGTAAGGTTTGGTTCCACCTTGCTTGTTGATGTACCAGACCACCGCCATGTTGTCTGATTGAATCGTAATTGTCA
The DNA here is from genome assembly GCF_019279795.1 of Protopterus annectens. Lineage (NCBI taxonomy): Eukaryota > Metazoa > Chordata > Ceratodontiformes > Protopteridae > Protopterus > Protopterus annectens. The sequence goes on along the minus strand of NC_056739.1, from coordinate 1,176,619,933 downwards.
CAGACGGCAGCAGGGGATGGAATGCTTGCAACGCCAGAAGCACCGCCCTCAGCTCTAGAGCATTTATATGCAGATGGGCCTCCAGTTTGGACCAAGTGCCCTGGACTGTCTGTCCCTGACATATCCCCCCCTCCCCATCAGGGAGGCGTCTGTGGTCACTGTGGCCTTGGGTTGCTGGGGGGAGAAGGGGCGAGACCATTGTGAGAGATTGTATGCCATCCACCAATTTAAATCCTGTTTGCACCTGTTGGTTACTCGCATCATGGCTGAAAGAGGATGCTGAAAAGGATACCATTGGATGAGCAGTAGCCATTGTAGAAGCCTCATGTGAAACTTGGCCAGGGGAACAATGGTGATGGAGGTTGCCATGGAAACCAACAGCTGTAGAACCGAGTGAGCCATGAATTTTTCCTTTGAAAGGATTGGAATTAGTTGTTGCTTTATCCTTAGAATTCTGTGCTCTGGAATAGCAGCTCTGCAGTTTTTTGTGTCCAAGATAACCTCTATGAATTCTGTCAACTGAGATGGGGTGAGATTGGATTTTTGCCAGTTTATGGTTATGCCTAGCCTTTGAGCAGCGAGGAGAGAGTATGCCAGGAATTTTTCCAGTAGATGTCTGGTGGGGGCGGAAATGAGCCAGTCGTCTAGGTATGGAAACACCTGGAATCCTTGAAGTCGCAAGTGAGCTGTGAGAACTGCCATGCACTTTGTGAGCACTCTGGGGGCTGTAGAGAGTCCGAAGGGCAGTACTCTATACTGGTAGTGACTGGCTCCCACACAGAAGTGCAGAAATCTTCTTGATGGCCTGTCCACCTTTATGTGGTAGTACGCATCTTGAAGATCTATAGAGTACATCCAATTGTCTTTTTCCAAAAGCAGGAGGATAGACTGTATTGTGACCATCCGGAATTTTTGTACTCTCACAAACTTGCTCAATATACTGAGATCCAAAATTGGTCTCCAGTCCCTGGTTTTCTTTGGCACCAAAAATAGTCGAGTAGAATCCAGATCCTAGCTGGTCTGGAGGGACTATTTGGATGACTCTCTTTCTTAGCAGCTTTTCTATCTCTAGTGCTGCTTCTTCCCTTTGACTGGGTGGAACATTGGGAAGATTTTTTGAAGGGAGAGGACAAAGATCGAAGGGGATATGATAACCTCTGGTCATAATCCTTTGTACCCAGGAATCATGATGGTTAGCCAGGCAGAAGGGTACAAGGAGAAACGTCCCCAACCACCTCCAAAGGAAAGGAGTTGGGCCATTCTTCAGAAGCACTGGTAGGATTGACCATGGAAAGAATCCCTGGAACCCTGGTTACGAGGGCCCCTCTGCCCCAAAAGGAGTGTCTTCCCTGTGAGTTTCCCCCTCTGCCTCTGGGGGAGAACTCGGCCTGTGTGTCACGGAAAGGACCCTGAGATTTCTTGAACCATATCTTCCCACACTTTTGGTTTCAGGAGAAAGCACGTTGAGGGGAAGAATAATGGACACCTACGGCAGACAGGGTCTTACCGTCCTGTTCACATCTGGCCAGTGTGCTTTTAATTTTGGGCCCAAACAATGAGGAGACCTCAATGGGGTTCCACGAAGTTGCACAAGTGCATCCAGGCATGTCATCTCAAGACCACAGCTTAATCCGCTGCTCTAGCTGCTCCTTCTGATGTGTGAGATATCAGTTGCATAGAGGAGTTAGATATAGATTCAATGGTGGCCAGCTGAGAGGCCACTTTGTCACGGACCTCATCAGACACGGCACCAGCCAAAGTTTCAGAGAGCTCAGAAACCAGATCCCTTTGAAGCCTGGTAAAATGTGCCATATAATTCAGGGACATGATAGCAAAGGTCGCTGAAGAGAAGGTGTGCTTCCCTATCCTGTCCAGGGCCTGGGACTCTTTGTTAGGCGGATGGACAGTCTGGCTTTCTTCTTCTGCCAGATCCTTTTTTGTTGTGGCCACCACCACCAAAGCATCCACAGGAAGACCTTTAGACCAATGAGGATCCAAAGCAGGAGGGGACAAGATCTTATCTGGCCTCCAGGGAATAGCTTTGACGGTATCAGGAGCCTACCAAGCATGCTGCACGGTGAGCCGGACAAGTTCATCGGCAGGTGGAGTAACCCAGGAGGTAGGGGGCTGGGCGTGAAAGGCCTGCAGGAACACAGATTCCTCAGAGGTTGGATTAGAGGACTGCCAGTCACCTCTCTGTTTCAGGAATTCGAGGATATCACTAAAGGATACCTCAGAGGGTGACAGAGGGGATCATACCCCCTCATCGAAATCTGTGTCTTCAGTGAGGGACTCCTCTGTGGAGTCCATGCGCTTCCTCTTACATGAACTTTTCCAGTGGACCTCCTCAGCGGAAAAAGCTGGAGAAGACAGCGGAAATGGGGATTCCTGAGGGAATATGTCTTGCGGCCCTTGCACCCGGTGTCCTCTAGGTGCGACTTGTGAAACCAGTGTACCAGAGGAGAGCAGAGGTATAGACAGTCCGGTATCGCCAGCAGCAGCAAAAGCCTTCTCCATCAGTTGGAAGGCTGGTCCACCCGAAGAGGAGTGCATGTCTAGGACAGGGGTCACCCCTCCTCTAAGTGGCTCAGCCTGCCGATCCAGAGTCCCTGGATTGCTGTGGAGCAGCAAACTATGTGTGTCACAACTGACATCCTGGGTCATAGCAAAACTTTCCTGCCATGAAGGCAACTGTGGTTCCTTAGTGAGATCCATAAAGGGAACCACAGAAGGGGAAGACTGTGCTATATCCATGGACTTCAAAGGCAATGAAGGAGGAGAATAAGAAGGGGTCTTTGTAGATGGGTGATCACCTCCCAAGGAAGGATAGTTCCTGAGGTGTGGGATACCTCTGGCCAAGAGTACCTGGTCCACAAGACGCAACACATCATGTTCGGAAAGGCTTCTAGTGGACCTCACGGAGACTGAGGGAGAAACATGCCAGTCCACAGAAGGCAGACTCGGTGCCCATCTCATCTGTCCACACCAAAGACAATGGTGCAGAGGGAGACTGGACTACTTTTGTCTGCACCGAAGAAGTCATTGGTGCTGAGGTCATGTTCTGCACCGACACAGGGATCAGTGCTGCTGAAGTGGTTGTTGGTGCTGAAGCTGGAACCGACAAAACTGGAGTCAACAATAAAGGCGTCGATTCCGAGGAAGATCTCAGAGCCAACATGGTCAAGGTCTGCACCAACTAAATGGTCAGTGCCGATAAAGTGGCAATGGTCTGAACCGAGGAGCCCCTCTGTGCCGATATATAGAAGGCTGCAGGAGAAAGCGGAGCCAAAATCACTAATGGAGCCAAGGGCCTCGGTGCCAAAGGTCTAGTCACCGAAAGCACTGGGGCAGACTGAGTGAGCTCCAGAGCCAAAACTTTAGCCTTTTTAGGTTTTGGTTTGAGGGAGTCCCCAGCTGGAGAAGAAGGCAAAGATTTAGCCTTAGTAGGAACATCCACGATTTTCTTATGGGCTGTAGGAGGGGTTGAGGCCTCCAACCCAGAAATAGCCTCTGAAAGGGGAGATTTTAGAAGTCACTTCAGTAACAGCTTGTTTTTCCTTTCCAACAAGGTTCTACTCGAAAAGTTCTCACAAATAGTACAGGGCGGGTCAAGAGACAAATGGGAAGCTCCCAAACAATAAACACACAAGGAGTGTGCATCAGAAGTAGGCAGATTGTGTCCACAATCAGAACACCGCTTAAATCCCAGACTACCTTTCCTATCTGCCATAACAGCAAAATAATTATTAGAAAAGGTACCAGCAATGGTATAAGACAGTACCTGAAGGTATGAAAGAAAAGGGAAAAGGATTACCAACAATGGTAAAGAGAGAATACCTCGCGGTAAAAATGGTAAAGAAAGAAGCAGAAAAACTTGAAGAAATTATGAACGCTAGATGCGATAGGGTAAGAGACAATAAAATATGAACTTTCCTGACAGAAAAGTAATCTGTAAAACTATTAAAGAACAATTGACTGCACTTAGCTCAAGAGAAGTAGCTTGACATGACCGAATGGCAACACAGCAAATAAAATCTGGGGTAACAGGGAGAGGGGGATTGTGGGTAAGAGTTTAGCTTGAGGGTTTGAAGCTGACACGAGCTTGGAAAATGGCCAGCTTGGTTCCGAGCTCAGAACCGATACCCATCTGTAAGGAATGAACGAGGATTAACAATATCAGATCAGTTGTTTAAGTAAACATACAATAACAGTAGATGTTTGAATGATCAATGCTGCAGTAACCTTAGCTATAAGTGTTATATCCTACCAAGGATATAACAGCTGTCCAGGCTCCAAAGCTTCAGGGTACCTTACATGTGACCAAACTGTCTGGTAGGTTGAGGTGGACTGACTAAAAGACAAGTCTGGACACCAAGCCCATCAGAGCTTTCCTGCCAACAAAGAGAGGAAGGGTGAACCCTGAAAGGACAATGTTAGGAATAAATAAATAAGTAAATAAATAAATAAATAATCACACTTTGGCATAAACATGACACCAAAAAAAAAAAAAAAAAAAACGAGGGGAGGAAGTGACTACTGCAGTAGTGATCATTTGAACATCTATTCTTATGGTAAATTTACTTACCCAAGTGTACTATGATCATCATATTGATCACAGCTGCAGCAGTCTTAGCTATATAACTTAGCTGTTGGAAATTATCATAACATGACATGTACTGAATGAATGTCTGGCACCTCATTTTGTTGTACTATATTTGCAATGTTTTCTGCCATTTAAAAACATCTTTAAGGTAGTTTACTATTTTTAATGGAATGTTTGGTCATGGTACCTTTAAGTTCTAGTAACTCCAGTGGGGACTAGTGGGTCATGTGATGAGGAAAAGTTTTAAAGTTGATGCATGCAGTTTTGAGTTAAATCTGAAGAAATCTGGCAATGTTTAAACAAAAGCGCTAATAATAAAATTGGGGTCTATATAAACCGAGTTTTCTGCTTTGCTTTGTTTTTTATATCCAAGATTTGGATAGGGAATTTTTAGTTCTTTTTTGAAACTATTAGTGTGAGCAATGCTTCTTATGTAGAGTGGGAGTTTATTCCAATTGTGAGATACTGATAATTTGTATAAACATTTACCAACAGTTTTATTGAGTTTGTATATCTGAAGAAAATATTGGTCTGAGCTACAGAGTGGATGAAAAGGGTTATAGTAAGACACAAGGTTAGATAAGGAGGGACAGGCATTGGGTTTGCTGAGTATGAGGTGAGTTAAATAGAGCTGGGAAAGTTGAAGTTGTTGGGGAAATTCCACCAACTGTAGGTTCATAGTGCAAGGCAGTGGTGTAAGGTATGGGGTTGGTTTGCAGCAAATCTTGCAATATTGTTGTATGCCAGTTCAAACTTAGTAATAATGGTAGACTGAAGGATTGTAAGGATTAGTGTGGCATAGGGAGGGCTTGGAAGCAGATAAGCTTGAGTCTAGAGTCTAAAGTAAGGATTTTTTTAGAGAAGAGAATCACGCTTACAATGCTTTGTAAAAGTATGTACAGGGGACAAGTAGTAGCTTCTAGAATCCAATCTTTTCCACAAAGCCATAGAAAAAGCCAAGGCCTTGATAGAAAGCATTGACCCTGTCTGGAGTAGCTTTGCTGTGGTGAATATAACAAAAGGTAGTAGTCTTAGACAACCATATGGAAATAGTTTGTTTTGACACAGGCTGTCCCTTCTTACCTTGACAAGAAATAACAATTGATCCACAGATCTGAAAGATTTAGTTCTATCAAGATAGTACCTGAGTTGTCTGTAGACATCCAAGGTATGGAGCATCTTTTCTCCCTCATTTTTGGGGTGAGGAAAGAAAACAGGGACATGGATACTTTTGCTTAAAGTAAACTCAGATAACACTTTAAGTGTAAAAGAGGGATTAGTTTTCAAAAAAACCCTGTCTCTATGGAAAATGAAACAGATTTGACTCCCCATAAGCACTTGCAACTCAGATACCCTTCTTGCAGAGGATCAGAGCAATCAGTAAAACTGTTTTCCATGTTAAGAACCTCATGTCAGCAGGGTTAGCTGGTTCAAATGGACCATAGTTTAGCTTCTCTAACACAAAATTAAGAACCCAAGGAAGGGGGGGGGGGCAAAGATTTTTTCGGAGGCATCTTATGCAAAATCCCTTTCCAAAACATTTTTACACAAGAATACACTGAAAGAGGATGATATATGGGCAGACACGCCAAAATGTCCATTAAATCAAACTTAAAACAGGAGTACAAAAGGCCATAGGATAGTAACTTGCACAAATATTGTAAAACCAGAAAACGACTAGCCCTGCCTAGGTACTGGTGATGTTGTTGGCATCAACTAGAAATCCTTTTCCATTTCCATTTTTTCTAGTAGTAGGCTTTCTTGCCTCCATTAGAACCTGATGCACATCTTCAGTAAACAGGTAACTAAAGGTAATTAAGAACCTATCATCAAGACAGTCACTTGACACTGGAGGCTAAACTCTCACAACATCCACCTCATCTAGCACACAATGCACATATAGACTTGACATATACTAAGGCCTTTAAAAGCAATCTTCATACACAACAAAGATGGCTTAGACTGCTTATTGTCTAAGATGTGCCTTAGCAGCCCAAAAGAACTCAGAAAAAAGAACATCTAACACCACACGTACTGTCATTCTCAGTGGAGCCTCAAACATTAAGCCCCTAAGGCAAGCAAACACACCTTCCAGGACTCTCTTCATGGGTACTCTATTGTAAGATGCAGTATACTGATGCCTCTGTAACCAGGCTGAACAAGGAGAAGATAACTTTTATTAGCTTATCTAGAGCCAGAATCCACAATATAATGCACACACTCAAGTCATTATGCCACAGGTACTGGTATGATTCCAGCAAAGTCCTGAGATGTAGCTTCCTGAACTATATGAAAAGAGACATTACACAGTTTTCAGACTGTGTGTTTCAGACTGGTATGAGCCTAGCACTGAGCAGCATATTATCATCATCAAGGATGATGCCCCAATACGAGAAAAGAATAATTGATTTCAACCGGTTGTCTTTCTGGTGTCATTCTAAGAGGATTTAGTATTTCTCATTTTGGGAGGACAAGGTTAACAGACCACATTACTTTGCCAAGGATGGTCAGCACCTTTGCCCTCTACACTTTTGAATACAAGGTAAAACTTTATCCACCTCCATAGTAGCTTTTTTTTACGCAATGCCAAATTGACAAACCTACTGACATAGCAAAATCAGCTCAACTGAACCTCAAGGTGCTACTACTCAATGTCAGAAGCCTAAATAGAAACTACACTCCCTCCAAGCCTTCGAGAATATAGACATCTATACAGTTAATGGGACATGGTTTAAAGCAGAAAAATGTATCCCAGCAGTGCAAGGTTTCAGTGCCTTCCACATTTTTAGACCATTAGCTGCACAGACAAAGGCTAAAGGTGAAGGTGTCTCAATATACATCAATACCAAGCATACCTACAGGATGATCAAACAGGATGACGTGCTGGAGTTCCTCCATGAGCAGATCACTGTAGACAAAATCTCATACCACATCCTAGCCAGCTACAGATCATCCTCCATGTCCCAAGAAGCTCCCAATGCATACTTGGACCTACTGGAGACACTTAATCCAGCCTAACACCCTGCTCATGGGAAATTTTAATTAACCCTCTAAAGACTGGGAATCCTACATGGCCTCAAATCTACAGGCACAGAGATTCCTGGATTTCGTCAATACAAACACCCTTGACCAAACACTGAATACGCCCACTAGAGGCTCCAACATACTGGAACTCGTGCTCACACTCCTTCCCAATGTCTTGTCCTCTCTGGTAAGCTCTGACTATAAAGCCATCTCCTTTAATATCAAAGTCAGCTCCGTAATCCCATTAAAACCCATAACAGGAACTATTCCAAGGCAAATTACCTTTCATTAAGTGATGGTTTGTTAAAATTCAATGCCTCTCCAAACCCCAAGAACACAGCAGCTTATGCTTAATTGCTCTCAGAAGAAACTTTATACAACCATGTCAATGGTTGCACAGAGGCTTCTGTACCTACGAGAAGTAAACCCATGAGTAGCCCGAGAAACAAACCACCCAGGTGGCATCCCAAATTAAACAGATATACAACAAAAGGAAAAAAATATGGCAAAATCAGGAAGGGTAATTCCCATAGAGATAAAAACTCCCTCATCAAACTAAATAGGCAACTAAGAGGGCTAAATAGATCAAGCAAAGCCAACTTTGAGGTTAAGCTAGCCTCCCAGGTGAAAGAAAAACCATCAGGCCTTCTTTAGCTGTCAGAAACCTCAAGGACAGCACACAGCAATGTGCTGAACTGGAGGGTTAATGGTGCCATGTTCACCGAGCCTGGTGATGTATCAAACCTGTTAGCAGACAAATTCAGTTCCAACTTTACCCACCTCTCACCTGCAAACCCCCCCCCCAAATACCTTCAAACACAGCCCCTCCATCTATAACTAAGCAGCATGTGCTGGCTGCACTGACAAAAAACAAGAACACATCCTCAATGGGTCCTGATAACATCCCAGGATGCCTCTTGAAAAGTCTACAATACAAATGATCAGGACCCCTGGATTCATTATTTAACTATAACCTTAAAACAAGCTTTAAGCCACGTGAATGGAGTACTGTAACGGTCATCTCCATTCAGTAGGGAGGATCTTCAAGAGATCTTGGAAATTACAGACCAATTAGTCTGACTGGTCTTATTTGCAAAACCATGGAAAGAATTATCATGGAAATTATCAAAAAGGACAAAGGAGACCTCCAGACACTGGATCCATCCTAGTTTAGCTTTGTCAAAGGAAGATCATGCTTACTGAATCTGGTCGACGTCTTTGAAAAAGTTACTAATGCAATAGATGTGGGGAAAAGATGTATATTGCCTACCTAGATCTGACTAAGGCATTTGATAAAATCCCCCCTCGGGTATTGTTAACAAATGTTCAGAACTAGGTTTAAACCCCTTTATAACATGCTGGATAGCTAGTTGGTTCACTGATAGGACTCAAAAGGTTAGAATCAGTGAGTCCACCTCCACAAAGAGTCCAATCACCAGTGGAGTCCCCCTCTTTTCTTTGATATATATTTCTTGAATGTCAAAGCCAATGTCAAAGGCCTGTAGCAAACAAAGTTTGTAGATGATTGCAAACTGGAAGCAGTCACTAATTACTCCAAGATGAGAACACTCTTTAGGAAGGCCTAACACAGCCAAACATTTGGTGACAAAGCCATGGCTTAAAACTCAATACCAAGTAAAGCATTACAGTACTTTTTTTGGGAAGATGGCTACCCTGGGTAAGTAAGTCATCAATAAAAGACCCCTAAACATTGATTCACTAGTCAGGGATCTGGAAACTCATGTAGATAGCAACCTAGTCCTTGATCAACATGTGTCCATGGTAGTAAGAAAATCTTTATATGCTGCTCTGCTTATAAGCAATGGCATGGCATCTAGGTCCAGACAGGATATCATACCACTGGTACTCGGTCCTCAATAGACCTATTACAGAGTATAATGCCTCCTTTGGTATGACCTTGACCAGATACCTGCAGCAAATGGAATGCCCAAGTACAAAAAGAATACAGTGAGTAAACACAATGACCTGTGCTGATCACCTCAAATCCCCGTCTCTTTACTCGGTATCATACAGACTTCAGAGCAGTGATGTTTGCCTGGCATCAAAGACATCCCAGGACCCTGTTTCACTAAATCTTTTGCACATCTGCAAAAAACAACAGCTGAAATACTAGATTAAAAGACTTCAATTTTATTTGTGACATAAGCAGGACATGCTGGAGAGAAAGATACGTTTCTCAAAGCATTTCTATTCTCTGGAACAGACTCTCCATCCACATGAAGCAGAGTTCCTCCTTATCTCTATTTAATTTCACCTTGGACCAATGGATGGGTAATTGGAAATTCCCTCCTGTACTGGTGCCTATGTCTCTGATGGACAGAGGCAGTCAGTAAATCACCTCTCCCCTCTACATAAATCAAATTTGTGGGTCACATTTGGGCTGCATGGCTAGGCTTAGAAGGACCTTATGAAGTTGACTGGTGTCAGGGTGTATCAAACACTTGTGTTCATGTGTCAGTAGAGCCACTCTGTGAGGAAGCTTGTGGGAATTGCCCATGCCATTTCCAAAACAGGGGAGAACCACAGCTGCCTGGGATAGATATGAGTCACCACAATGATCTTGAGGGATTCCTTCTGAATCTTCATAAGTATATTGGATATCACTGGAAAGGGTGGACAAGCATACATGAACATTCCTGTCCAAGAAAAAGAAAAAGAATCTGTCTTCCAGGCCTTCTTGCATAGAGTCCTGGAGCAGAATCTTGCTAGCTGATTGTTCAGAGAGGAGGCAAAAAGGTCTTTTTCAGGAACTTCACACAGATGAATCAAATCTTAGAAGACCCCCCCCCCCTATTTATTTTCCATTTGTGAGTGTCTGGGATTGTGCCGTGAAGCAATATCCAAAGCTAACATGGCTACTCTGCAGACGGGGAGTGACCTGGCTCCCCCTTGCTTGTTGATGTACCACATGACTGTGGTATTGCCTGTAAATATTTGAAGAGGTCCCAGAGACCAAAGATGATTTAGATAGCTGAGTGCCTTGATCATGGCAAACATCTCTCTTATATTTTTGTGCTTGCATCTGTCCTTAGCTTCCCCCATGCTTTGCACTTTTATCCCTCCTGAAATTGCTCCCCAAACAAAATATCTGTGGGAACAGACTGCTTTGAAACAGGGAGGGAGAACAGAAGACCTACATTTAGAGATATCTGTTGTCTCCCACAACTGATTTCCCTTCTGACAAACCCCAGCACTGAGATTTAAAATGATAAGGGGTGTTGGTGCTGGAACCAAAGAGACTTCAGATATCACTGTATCTTTTTCATGTGGAGTATTGCCAGGGATACCATGAGAATCACAGAAGCCATGAGACCCAAAATCCTGAGGTATTCCCTTGCAGTGACCAAAGTCTGAGTGGAAAACTCTATAAAAAGATCTAGATCTAAACTGTTTTTTTTTTCCTGTGGAAGAAAAGCTCTTTGGACTGTGCTGTCTAGTTGGCATCCCAGAAATAGATTTCTGTGAAAAAGAGTCAAGAAAAACTTGAATGTTCACTTGGAATCCCAGCTTGAGTATGAGATGTCTCACTGAAGACAGAGATTCTTGACACTTTGAAAAAGACTCTGTAAAGATAAGCAAGCCATCTAAATATGGAAAAAGTGGGTACCCTGCAATGAGCTATAACTGGAGCTAGACACTTTGTGACTACTCTTCCACAGTGGACAGTCCAAAGGGCAAGGAGGAGAACTGATAATGTGATCCAGATACACACAGGCTTAAGAAACACTTGACGGTTGGATGAACAGGAATGAGTGGTAAGCACCTTTTAAATCTAATGTTACAAGGAAACTTGAATGAAGGAAAAAGAGGCAACAGGTTGTGAAATTATCTCATTTTGAATTTGAGCACCATCACAAACAGGCTTATGAAAGAAAGATCCAGAACTGGTCTCCAAACATTTTCTTTCCTTGGCACTAAAAATATCCTTGAATAAAACCTCTTTCCCACCTGAAAAGGGAGAACTGTTTCTATCACTCCCTGGGATAGCATATGATGAAGGACAAGTAGAAACCAAAGAGTCTGGTCTGGAAGACGAGGAATTAGCCCTGGGAAAGGAGGAATTTCCTCCCACTGTCATCTTGCCAAACAGAAAAATGGAGAATCAGACTTTCTGGAAGAAAAAAGGGCTGCCAGGGTGGGTAGAGGAAAAAAGTCTCTTAACTAGTCATTCTGATTTAATGCCTCCAGCCTTGGTTTGTGTGTGAGTGTGTGTGTGTGTGTGTGTGTGTGTGTGTGTGTGGGGGGGTCGAGAATTCTTGGAAGCCACTTGCCATTTCTTCTTAAACATACGTATGCCTGTATTTTGTTGAGACTATTTATTTTGTTTCTCACCAAAACTGAATAAGTAGTTACAGAATTCCTTGAAAAACTTGGAAAGGGAGGGCTGAAAATCTTAGATTCTCTGAATCAGCGTACCCCTTTCATCACACTTTTTGATCACCTCTGCAGCAGATGGGCCAAAAACTAAATTTTTATCCAAAGGAGAATTTAAAATCTCATTTTATCATCATCTGGGAGGTCCTGAGAATGCTGTCATGCAAACCTCCACAAAACAGTACCAGTAGCCATAGTTCTCAAAGAAGTATCACAGAGTCATACACACAATGTAAACAAGGAGTAGTGACTTCAGCAATAAAATAAATTAAATTATTTAAAGCAGATTTTCCTCATACGAAACAGATAAAACATTCCACAAAACTTTCATAGTCAGAAAAACCTTAACATACAAACTTGATAACTCAAAATTCAGAAACTCAGAATTGCAGTAGCATACACTTTTTTCCCATACTTATCAATAATCTTCCCATCCTTATCAGAAAGAAGTGTGGAATTAACTATGTGTTTAGCAGCAGAACAATTAACTAAAACTATAGCTGCTGGATCAGGTTTGGGAAGAGTGCATAATCATTTTAAGAAACTTTATACGGCCTATCTGCTTTTTTAGGGGCAGGTGGCTGGCTGTCAGTAAAATTACAGCACTAACATATCCTCCAGAACTGACAGAACTGGAGGAATGTGTTGTTGTTGTCTTTCGGCTTTTCCCGGTTAGGGCTCGCCACAGCAGAACTCCAGTCCGCTAATGATTGGCAGTAGATTTTTACATGCAGAGTTGCCAGCCCTGACACACAACCTTCAATGAAGGCATGCCCATTCATGCATGTCTCCACACAGAAGACGCTCTCGCTGATAATCGAACAGGACAACGTCTTACTGTGAGGCGATAATGCTACCGGTGCAGGTTCTGAAAACTCCTTCTGAAACAGCTCATAGTATTTTTCTGAAGGACCAAGAAACCTCAGTGTTCTCAAAAACACTGGCACATTCTAGAATCTCCGTCAGAGTCGGAAACTGAGCTCTCCTCTGGGTATGAATCAGAAATACTGGTCAACTCTTAGGGGTGTATTGTCAGTGTGGCAGTTCCCTGAGGTACAGGACTTCCCAAAGGATACAATAATGCATTTTTTTGGTATTTCATTTCAGACCATGATTTTTTCACCAGTTATTTATTTGAACAAACCTTCCTGCAGGACGGCTAAGTCATTTGGGGATTCAATGACTGCTCCTAGCTTGCAGTCATCTGCATTTAGTCAGCCATATCTCTTTTGTATTGGCTTTTATTTCAGAAAAGTAGATGCCAAATGGGAGAAGTCCTAGCACAGAACCCCGGTGGACTCAACTGGCGACTGGTCTCTTTTTAGAGGTGACTTCCCCTGTTTTATCTGCATTCTACCAGTGAGACAACTGCTTTGCTAATGGCTGGACTTTCTGGTTGGGACAGAAAAGGGGAGATCTTTTTTGGCCCAGAAAAGGAAGGAGTTCATTTTGGCTCTCACTTTGTCTATGTGGAAATGGAAGTTTGCTGATTGATCAACCATAGCCCTAGTTATTTGAAGGTGGAGGTTGTCTCTATGGAATGGTTGTGTAAGTCAAAGATAATAAAGAGTTAGGTGCTTGGTGAATTTTCTGTGGAGTTCCATAAAGCATAATTTTGGTCTTGGTGAGGCTGTGAAATAGCTTATGGTTTATCAGCCATAGGTAGAGCCCATTTAAGTCTGACTGGTGTTGGCATGTAATGTTGGTGATGACAGTGACCTGATCAGTAAATGACCATGGAGTCAGCAAACAAGATATGTGGGAAATGGGGGAGGTCACAAGGAAGTTTGCTAATGGATATGGAGAATAGGAGGGGGGGGGGCAAAAATGGATTCTAGTGGTACACCTTTGGTGATAAATGGAGATTCTGATGGGAAGGATCCTATTTTAACTCTGAAGTGTCTGCCAGTGAGGAAGTTTTTAAATCAGAGAGTGGTGTATGGACTGATACCAGTCTTAATTAATTTGTCTTGGAAAAGATAGTGGTCAGTGAGGTCAAATGCCTTTTTAGGTCTATAAATAGGACATCTGTAAGGAGGCTACCATCATAGTTTATCTAGATGTCATCAGTTAGGGGCCAAAGTGCTGTCATAGTACTTCTTCCAGGCCAGAATCCATGTTGTTTGGAGGACACGAGGTGGTACTGGTGGATATAGAGGGTGAGTTGGGTGTAGACCATCTTTTCAAGAAGTCTGTTCACAATTGGGAGGATGGATATTGGACTGAAGTGAGAGGTATCTCTTGGGTTGGTTGCTTTTTTTTGGGGGGGGGGATTTGAGCAATTTTCCAAATCTGTGACATGATCTTTTGTGTAAGACAGATTATATCTGTGGGTGAGAGGAAGACATCTCTGCAGTGATATATGAACCAGGGGTTTATGTCATCAGATCAATGAGGGGTGTCACTGGAAATATTTTCAAGCAAAACAGAGACTTCTTTGGGATGTGTGCATTTGCAGTGAAAAAGGATAAATGATGGTGGGGTGGGCAAAACATGATCTGTGAAAGATGTGGAGATTATTGAATGGAGATGGCTACATTCTTTAATGAAATCATCCAGAGAAAGTTTTTGTGTACCACACTGAATGGTATTATTAGACAGGGTATCATGAGGAGGTTTTCTTCCTGTAAGTAGTTCAACCTCTTTTCAAAAGTGTTTGGGGGAATATAAGAGGGTAATTTGTTTCTTTGTTTGGAGATTTCTTTTGTGCCCTCTAATGGACTTCTTGGCTAGGTTACACAAGACTATAAAGAAGGTGTGGTTGTCAGTTGCGGGGGGGGGGGGTCTGTTTCCATTTTTGTCATGCTTTAGCCCTTAGAGTTAAAAGATATTTGAGTTCAGTGGATAGCCATTCTGTGTTGGTAGATTAATAAAGCCAATGGGCTTGTGGGAAGAATTTGTCTTTCAGCTGGATTAGAAAGTTGGTTAGGCTTACAACTATTGTATTTGTGTCATGTAATGAGAGTATATGGTTTCACTTGTGGGCTATGAGAAGGGTTCTGGGTTTGTCTACATCTGTACTACTCTGAAGACTTTTAATACTGGTGGTAGTTTTATAGGATGGTTGACAACTGTAAAGCTGACTGGGCAGTGGTTGCTTAGTGACGATGGCAGACTGTTTATGTTTTGATGGAGTTTTGTATATTTGTAATAATCAGGTCAAGTGTGGAGTGTTTGGAGGACCTGAAGTTAGGTCTTGTTGGTTCTTTTATGTGCTGAAGGAGATCTAGGTCTCCTAGGAAAGTACCAATGTCAGATGAAAGAGGGACAAGATAATTAAGACTGAAGTCACCTAGAATGATTATTATTTCTTGGGACTGTTATTAAAGGTGATATTGATGAGTGATTTTAATTTATTCAGGGAAGCAGGGGGTAGTGGATAGGCTGTAGTGCCCAGCAGTGATTTGCCTTTGTGAGATGGAAATTTTAGGAAAATCTAGTTAACACTGGAGTCGGAGGAGGAGATTCCTTGGGTAATGACTTTTGGGTTAAGGTTATTTATGTACAAAATTAGAGAGCCTCCACCTGATCATTTGCCTTGGCTGGCATCATTGACATACTTGTAGGATGTTAGAAAATGATGGAAGTTGGAGGAGTCTTTTTAGACATAGGATTCTGTGACTGCTAAAATGTCTGGGTTGTACAGGGAAATAAAAATACTTAAGTAGTCTAGCTTGTTTCTAATAAGTGCTTTGAGGAGGGCTTAGGGCCAGAGTAGGAAGGAAGTAGTTCTGATGCTGAGGAAAGGGAGTTGTTGGGCCTGGGCTGTGTCCAATGTTACTCTTAAGAAGGAGTAAAAAGACTGTAGAGGATAGTCTGAATGAGGCCTTTGGTGTTTTTAGGCAGAGAAAAAATATTTCTGAGTCTTAGTAATCATATAGAAGAGAGATCCTGACACTGGTGAGCTGGGGAATAGGTTTGGTCTGATTACTGGGGGTGTGTGGTGATAGTTTGTTGGTGAGGATATTATGGAATTTGGGGTAATACATAGTGATATGATGATTGGTTGTGTGTTTTATAAAGATGTTTGCTATTGGTAGTAGAGAGTGAGACAGGTGAAGAGGAAAGAAGAAGGGGGTATTGAAAAATCAATTGCAGATGTGCTGAATGCTGCTGCCTTGTAGAAAACCAAAGTCTGATTACTCACTAAACTTTGCAGACTATTAACCTTTTCAACTTTGTGCAGTACTATTAAAATAACTTGTCTATATAGCAGACAACATGTACAATACTGCACAGTTTACAGCTTTAATGTCTCATTGTCTCAGGTTAAGCTTTTGAGACAGCATGAAAGATTATCTCCATCTCCAGTACTCAGATCTAACAAGAAATCAGATCCAACCCCTTTCAATTTTACTGTCCTTATATACACTTTTTATGAAAGCAGTCTTTTCATGTTGATGTAATGCAGTCTGTTACTTTGGTATTTTCTGATGTCATTGTTTCAAGGTGAATAACTTTTAGAAATTGTTTTTGTTCCTAGCTCCATCCAGTAGGGAGTCTTGCACCTGCGTCTTAAGAATTTCTTATCAGTATTTTTCCTTGACTTTGTACCAGACACTGTTACACAGCTGAATGTCTTTTTTACTTGAATTAAAGAGTTATTTTTATCAGCATTTTCCCTTGTAGTTTTACCAGGCACAAAAATGTTTTGTATTACATATACAGCTGGATGCCTTTCTGCTTCTCAACTAAGAGCAGTTTAACCCTATAATATATATTAGCAAACAGAAATGTAAGCATCTACGTGACTATATTATCCTACATATATTCTAGAAAACAGAAGTGTACATGCATCTAACTAGCAAAAAGATGTGTATATGCATTATTTTCAATATATATATATATATATATATATATATATATATATATATATATATTCTATTAAACAGAAGAATATATGTCTAAAGATGTATGTGTGTGTGTGTGTGTGTGTGTGTGTGTGTGTGTGTATATATATATATATATATATATATATATATATATATATATATATATATATATATATATTTCTAACAGGTAGAACAGAGTAAGTTGTAGAATCTTTACCAGAAACTACTTTATAAGAAGGATCAATAGCTTGAATTAATCCATGAGGCAGACCCCATAACCTATTCCTGTCTAAGGAAATTTGAAAAATAGATACACATGTAGTTTTCTGTTTCTTTTTGATAGGAAAATTGGGCCAACAATGTTATTAATGGCAGAAGCATTTTCCCCATTGATGAGCACAGCATTCTGACAATACAGGGAAGCCTTTTCTTGTTCCTTCTCCCAGGACAGACAATAGTGTCTTTCCCTTTCCCACTGAGAGGACCCCAACAGCTGCAGAAGGTATAACTCCAAAAAAGTATCCAGCAAAAACTCCAAGTACAGAAAAAAGCCCAAACGCCGTGTATGTGCTGTAAACCAACCATGTTTATTTTAAGCACTTTTCGTTGCCAAGATGTAGCAACTTCTTCAGAAAATACTTACAAATTTCAAACATCATTATTTAAATAATTAATTCAGTCACATGGTTTTCATATCAACTAAGAAAACGTCACAAGTAATTAACTTCATGACTTCATTAAAGCTGAATGCAATGCTTTAAACTCGAAATTGCAGAATGTCAATAATAAAACATCAAAGTTAGCTATAAAATAAAATAGAATAAAACATCCTTCTAATAAAGTATGTATATATAAATAAGTACAATAAAAACAACTTCTTTATAAGGGAGATGGAATCTCATCATCATCTTTCGGCTTTTCCCATTAGGGGTTGCCACAGCGGATCATCTGTTTCCATTTCTTCCTATCCTCGGCATCTTGCTCTGTCACACCAACCACCTGCATGTCCTCTCTCACCACGTCCATAAACCTTATCTTAGGGCTTCCTCTTTTCCTCTTACCTGTTAGCTCCATTCTTAGCATCTTTTTCCCAATATACCCATCATCCCTCCTCAGCACATGTCTAAACCAACACAATCTCGTCTCTCTTGCTTTGTCTCCAAACTGTCCAACATGAGCTGACCCTCTAATATACTGATTCCTAATCCTATCCATCCTAGTCACACCGAGTGCAAATCTTAACATCTTTAACTCTGCCATATCCAGCTCTGACTCCTGCCTTTTTGTCAATGCCACTGTCTCCAACCCATACAACATAGCTGGTCTCACTACCCTCTTGTAGACCTTCCCTTTCACTCTTACTGGTACCCGTCTGTCACAATCACTCCTGACATTCTTCTCCACCCATTCCACCCTGCCTGTACTCTCTTCTTCACCTCTCTTCCACATTCACCATTACTCTGAACTGTTGATCCCAAGTACTTAAACTCGTCCACCTTTACCAACTCTACTCCCTGCATCCTCACCATTCCTCTACCCTCCCTCTCATTTATACACATATATTCTGTCTTAGCCCTGCTGACCTTCATTCCTCTGCTCTCTAGTGTATATCTCCACCTCTCCAGAGTCTCCTCAACCTGGTCCCTACTCTCACTACATATCACAATGTCATCTGCAAGCATCATAGTCCACGGGGGCCTTCTGTCTGATCTCATCTGTCAACCTGTCCATCATCACTGCAAATAAGAAAGGACTCAGAGCTGATCCTTGATATAATCCCACCTCCACCTAAAACGGATCTGTCACTCCCACTGCAGTCCTCACCACTGTCACACTACCCTCGTACATATCCTGTACCACTCTTACATACTTCTCTGCCACTCCTGACTTCCTCATACAATACCACAACTCTTCTCTAGGCACCCTGTCATATTCTTTCTCCAAGTCTACAAAGACACAATGCAACTCCTTCTGACCTCTGTATTTCTCCAATAACACTGTCAGAGCAAACATTGCATCTGTGGTGCTCTTTCCTGGCATGAAACTATACTGCTGATCACTACTCATCACCTCCCTTCTTAACCTAGCTTCTACTACTTTTTCCCATAACTTCAAGCTGTGACTGATCAATTTTATCTCTCTGTAGTTACTGCAGCTTTGCACATCACCCTTATTCTTAAAGATAGGTACCAAAACACTTTTTCTCCACTCCTCAGGCATCCTCTGACTTTCCAAAATTTCATTAAACAATCTAGTTAAAATTTCCACTGCCATTTCTCCTAAGCACCTCCATGCTTCCATTGGTATGTCATCTGAGACGGAATCCATAATATTAAAATTGGCCAACTTTTATATTGACGTCAATGTGTACTAAGAAGTCTGAAATTTAATTACCTTTTCAGACTTTTAAGTTTTAGTAGACAAGCTATGTTACAAGAATCGTTTAAACCTGGGAAAGAAAATACATTTAAATGAATTATCCATACTAACTCACGTTCCTCTAAAGGCTTTGCCCCCCACAGCCCCCTAACTAAATATACCAACTCCGAGATCGCACTACAGTGCGGAAAAGGGCACACTTACGGGGATGGCCAAGCGATTTCTTTCCCAGGGAAATAAATCGCTGTTCTGAATGATCGCTCTTTAGTGCATTCGTTCATTATATGATGGCAAAGAGGTGTTTGCTAAAACCCCTCTTTGATTATTTAATATAGACGCAGAGGTAAGTGATTTAAAATCTACATTGTAATGTCTCTGTGCTGTTCTGATTATTTTTTGATTTGTCCCTGATTTGTTTCATTAGCCATCCAGATTTTTGCAGAATGTTTATATCTTTGGTTTGTTGCTCATAAAATTTGTGGTTTTCTGTCAAATCACGATCCGAGGATTAAAGTCACTAAATAATGACAGGCATTTGAGTTTCAGACTTCGTATCCTTCAATAAAATGCATGCTGACACAAAAATCCTGTTCTAGTAGCTTTCCAAGTTTATAAGAGCAATATTTAAAGATTTATCCCTATTTTTGGGTCTTTGTCCCTGAATAATATCAGGCTTTGTCCAGATTTATTGTCCTAACCGGTTGAGAGGTATGGTTAAAGGGCATTTTCATTTTGCTCGTCAGGCTAGACATGCAATGCATATTTATTACCCTGCTACTATGGGCATGTATTGTAAAACAAGTAGAAGATTCCATGCTTTTGTTTTTATTTGTCTTGTCAGGTATTCGTACCAAACGGATGTAAGAACACATTAACAAACTATTTTCCTGATGGTTCTTTGGCTACCATTTTCTTTTCTTCTTCAGAATATATACGCATTTGTTGCAGTGTGCAGGCATGCTAGTAATCTGAATGAAAGGTGTGTCACAAAAAGTAATTGTTAAAGGTGTCTGTTTTTGTTATGCAACAGAACTTCATTTTGAGTGTAAGTTTCGTGTGTGTTCATAATGCCAAGACAGAACTGCTCAAGGAAAACTCTCATTTGAGCACTGCAGCTCCCAAAGTATGCTGTGTTCTCGCACCCAGCAGTGCAACACAGTCTCTTATGTGTTGGAAAAGGGCAGTTAGAAATTTAGTAGTATGTTTTATTTTAAGTGCTGCGATGATTTTAGCTAGCTTAAAGTAATTATGCTGTGTTTGCTGTCATTTGTTGTTCATTGTAAGTAAAATTTTTGAAAATTTTCATGTTACTTTTTTTGAAAAAAAAAGAGGTGGTAGAAATTAAGGTGGGCACCGAGGGATTAGAGGGAGACTGGGAACTTGAGCTAGACTCTTCAGGGGTTCCCTGGACTGCAAGCCTATAAAGCCTATAAACCTAGAAGATGCCACCAAATTTCTAATGCCCACATTCTTTTGGTCTGGCACTTAGTACACAGGGTTAAAACTGTGAGCTGTAGTTCTTGTAGTATACTTGGGCATCATTAGACATGAAGTTATAAGGTTGCCTTTATTTGTGTATTGCCTGTTCCCTGCTGTTGTTGTGTTAGCTCTGCCTCCTTTACTCTCTCCTAAAACTGATGATGTCTGCAGATAAGGTGATCAATTCCAACCTTTTTGTTTACATTCTCTTATTCCATCAATATCTCAAGCATCTCTGTCCCTGATTATTTCTAGATTTGGCTGTGATTTGTTGAGCTGTGCACGAGACAAGAATTAAAATTATAACCTTGTTTCAGAAAGTGTTTAATAATATAGCAATAACCCACGCCTGGGTGTGGGTAATGCTGGATTTACCCACGGTTGGCGTGGTTTGGTCACGAGGGCGAAGCATTACCCACACCCAGAAGTGGGTTATTGCTATTATACAATGACATTATTTAAGAAAAAAAAATAATTACTTTTCTTAAATAATGGCATTGTATAATGCCTCCTTGCTGCCCTTCCGCAGCTGTCTGGTATTCTGCGGAAGTTCTGATGTACTGCGCATGCGTATGCCTACACAGTACATCAGAACTGTGGGCAAAAGCAATGGAGAAAGCAAGATCTCCATTGCTTTTTACTGTTTCACTATATTAAATGGGTTTAACATAGCGAGACAGCTTTAAAAAAAGCAACGGAGAATCTCTGTTGCTTATTTTAAAGCTGTCTCGCTATGTTAAACCCATTTAACATAGACAGTTTGAAAAAGCAACGGAGAAAGTAAGATCTCCGTTGCTTTTTACAAACTGTTCCGCTATGTTAAATGGGTTTAACATAGCGAGACAGCTTTAAAATAAGCAACGGAGATCTCTGTTGCTTACTTTAAACTGTCTCATGTTAAACCCATTTAACATAGCGAGACAGGTTTAAAAAAAAAGCAACGGAGAAAGCAAGATAGCCGTTGCTTTTTACACACTGTCTCGCTATGTTAAAGGAGTTTAACATAGCAAGACAGTGTTTTAAAAAAGACTTATACTAATGGAAAAAGTCCGGGCGACCAGACCTTTTTCCATTAGTATAAGTCGATTTACAACGTGCACGCTGACCAATCAGCGTGCACGTTTTGGAATATTAATGGGGGGGTCATGGTATAATTCACCTGCTCTTATTCTGTCAATGTCTCAAGTTTCACTAATATTATTAAGTGCCTGATTATCCCTGATTATTTCTAGATTTGTTCCTGATTTGTTCAGAACTATGCTGTGCCTTCCGGAGAAAATGTTGCATACGCCATTTAATAAAGGCAAAGTTATAGACTTCTATTTCAGAAAACGTTTATTAATTCACATTCTTTTATTCTGTCAGTGCCTCAGGTTAATAGTAGCAATATGCTGTGTCCTTGATTAAGGCTGAATTTGTCCCTCACTCTGCTCTGGTTTATCCTTACTCACAGTGGTCTTATTTTCCAATATTGTTTCCATAACTGGAAACTAAGCACATTCATGAAAGTATTACTGCAGCCCTTGTATATTTTCTTTATAATTGTTCTTTTGCAGTTAAAGTGTGCTATTTGGATTTTAGAGTAGGATATTAGAATTTCTTGCTCTATAAATGTTCCTTGTTTGGATATGGTACGTCTGCCTTTATTGGTTAAAGATGTGAGATCCTGCATTCTTTGGTCATGACTCTTCCAAGACATTGCTGTCTTAGTCTCACTTTTTTGTAAAAGTACTAAGGGCCATAGTTTATATTTATGTATATATATATATATATATATATATATATATATATATATATATATATATATATATATATACACACACACACACACACACATATATATATATATATATATAGTTATCCGAGACCCCATGGGCCTGTGAGAGATAGGGAATGGGATAGTAGGTTTGAATACTTAGATGGAAATTGTGGGAGAATTATGACAGGCAGGATAGATATTTTAATAATAGGTTTAGTGAGAATGAACATTTTAATTTACGGGACCCTTTACAACCCCCCCCCCCCCTCCAGACGTCAGCGAGATTGAAGAAGAAGAATTTCTCTAATTACAATTAGAATTATAACAGGGGGAATTCCATAGGAAGGGGGAAAGAGTAAAATACCCATCAGACAGCTTTGAGATGTTTTATGTTTCATTGTTATAGAGTTATTAAAGTTTCTTTTTTATGGTTTGTGCCTGTCTGTTTCCTAAAGTGCTTTTGGTTTTCATTTACTGGTGAATTTCAGCACTGTTCTCCATGTTGTTTTTGGTTGGTTTACTGGTATACTTGGAGAACATGGATGGACAGGCGATTGGACAGACCCAGGATGGTCAGAGGATTGACAGTGGTGATTTAAGGAAGGTCGTTGGACAGTTAACGCAGTTGGGTCAAATGTTGACTCCTAGCTGCGACACTTTGGTTAATTCTGAAGTTTCACGTTCTTTGGCATGTAACCAGGAAGCTTCACCTATAAGAGGAGGTGCTGTTCATAAAAGAAAACCAGAGATGATGGTGAGCGAGCCAAACACTAGTTTTGAGCAGAACAACATAGTTACTAACATCGGGGCTTCAAGACTTAGCCCAAATGGCTTTCCTAATCTTCTTTTTTCTTGTAATGACAAATGGGACTGAGAAAACAGCGAAAGAAATGAAGGAAGTAGTGATGCGAGCTTTTCCCTTAGGAAAGAAAGTGACTGTTTTGAAAGGAAGGGTGTTCAAGACTATGATTTTAATTATTTGAGCAGTTGGCTTACTAAAAAGTTCTCTTTTGAGGAGAACGGACTTGTTAGTTCTAGCAACAACAATGTGGACACATATAAAAACAATGTTTTTAAACTGAAGGATTATGTGTTGAGGTACAAAATATTAAACATTGATAACAGTTATTTGCAGGAGTGTATTAGGAGGAAAATTGTACCTAAAGGTTTGGTTTACGAGTGTACAAATTTCCTAATAAAGTTCAAGAGGGTAGTGAATTTCATTGCAAATTGCTTAAGAGTTTTGATGAATGTGGTTTTAATATAATGAGGGCAGTCATGAAGCAAAATGATAAAGAGATGGCAACCATTCTTACGTGTACAGAAAGAATCAATAATTACATTACTAATGATTTATTGTTCACAGTGGAATGAGAGAGACAAAAGTATTTTGATATTATGAATAACATTGTGGGGAATTGTAAATTTTTAATTAAAAGGAAATATAGGAAGCTTCTAAGGGACCTAGCAGAGTACCGAGAGAATAGAAGTTATCCGAGACCCCATGGGGCCGAGAGAGATAGGGAATGGGATAGTAGGCTTGAATACTTAGAAATTGGGAGGGGGGATAGGTTTAGTGAGAATGAATAACATTTTAATTTGAGGGACTCTTTTTACAATTCCACCCTCTCCCCGGAGGTTAGAGAGATTGAAGAACAAGAATTCCCCTCATTACAATTACAATTATACCAGGGGGAATCCCAGAGGGATGGGGAAGAGAGTAAAATAGCCATCAGACAGCTATGAGATGTTTTATTTTTTATTGGAATGGAGTTATTAAAGTTTCTTATTTTACAGTTTATGCCTGTCTGGTTCCTAAAGTGCTTTTGGTTTTCATTTACTAGTGAATTTCAGCACTGCTCTCCATGTTGTTTTTTTTTAATTGTGTGCTTTTCCTCAGACAATACTGTCTCAGTGATGGGAAAACATAATTCTGTGCCATCTTCTATAAAGGAGGTGAAGCCCAACATTATAAACATGGGATGTCTGTGCCACCTGGCAGATCTATGTAGTAAGGCTGGAGTAAAAGCACTACATTTACCAGTTGAAGAACTTATATCAGATGAGTACTGCCATTTCAGTTCCAGTGCACAAAGGCAATAAAAACTGCAAGAATTTGCTTTGTTCACAGATACTGACCCCCTTAAGATTATTAGACATGCATCTACTATATGGTTGAGTCTTGGGAAGGTAATTAATAGAACCCTGGACATGTGGCCACCCATAAATTCATATTTTTCTTCTGCAGAGTCATGATCTGCAAAGATTGACAATTTCCAACCACCTGCAGAATCATGAATCGCTTATGATTTTTATTTCTTAAGTATGCACTGGAACCTTTACTGAAGTTCAGCATTCAGCTTCAGAGCCGAGAAAGTCAGCTACTGACACTGCATGCCACTGTTAATAAACTCCTGCAGCAGTACGCTGGCAGACTTGAGACCTGCAGCTGCTGTCAAACTTCTCAACCACAGTGATTTTTCAGTGCTGCCTGACAGTAGATCTGTTCTGCCAAACAATAAGCTGCATAATGTTGATGAAGTGAAACAGTACATTAACAGCCGCATGAGGAGGATATTGCTGGCACAGTCATAGAATTTAACTTTTATAAAAAAAAAATTACAGTCATTTATGCTGCAGTGCAGCAGAAAATGCTTAAAAAGTTTACCATGCAGGATCAGTTAATGAACAATGCTGCATTCCTGATTAATCCTGCCAAAAAATTGAACATTTCTTCGGGACTCATCAGGGATGTTGGTTTCCATCTGGGTGTCTGTGAAAATGATGCTGAGGCTGAACAATTAATTGAGTTTACCTAGTATCAGATACAGGACAACACGGAATCCGAAAATGCTTAAAAAGTTTCCTATGCAGGATCACTTAAAGAAAGACTCTGCATTCCTTATTAATCCTGCCAAAAAACTGGACATTTCTTTGGGACTTGTCAGGGATGTTGGTTTCCATCTGGATGTCTGTAAAAATGATGCTGAGGTTGAACAACTGAGTTTACATAGTATCAGACTGAAGACTCGGGGAACCTGACAGGTCCAGTAGATGGGCCCCACTCATGTGTGTCCAAGTACTGGGCACATCTTCTGAGGGACCTTTGCATCGATGGGAAACTGCCACTTTTAAGCAGCTAATGATGACTCTGCTTGCTACATTCAAACGCACAAGTTGAAAGTGTGTTTAGCATGGTATGGAAAGTAAAGACTGAATTGCGTCAGACTCTCAGTGTAAAAACATTGAACTTTTTATTAGCAGTTAAAATGAATGAAGAACTGGAATGCTGTGATCTTAATCTGCCAAAACATGTCTTAGATGCTAAGAAAGCAACAGGAGCATATAATAAGTGTGTATCTAAGGCATCTAAAGTATGACAGGATGCTGTTCATGCAGTTAGTTTACACATGGAATTGGTTGTGTGATTTGTAACAGGTCTGTTTAGAAAATGTAGTAAATGTAGCATGTAGTGTTAATGACCATGTCATTTTAGTTTTGATTTTGTACGGAAGTGCTGTTTCATGTACTTATGGTGTGGTTATGATATTTCAGATTATAAAATAATATTACAGATTATAAAATAAAAGTTTTGGATCTGACTTAATGGTGTCATTGAATTTTACAAATGTTCAACTAGGCCCCATGTCAATGGCGTGTTTCTCACTGTAAGAACAGGGTGTTCCACATTATGACTCTGCTATGGTTTGTGTTCTACAGTGGCCCCTTAAAAGGTTGAGACCTATATTCTCTTACGTTTGTATAGATGAATTTCTGGATTAAGACCCTTGGCTTAATCTAATAACATCTTTTAAGTGAAAACAAGTAAATAAGAAAACACCAAATATAATGAAAACTTTTCTTTTACCAATACATGTTTTAGCTTATCCTTAAGCTTGCAGCTGAGGACTACATTTTACTCTTACACTTCCATGAAGACAAGTTAATAATAGGGAAATAAAAAGCTACAGCACTGCTTTTTTTCAAGAATAAAGTTAATGTTTTCTGAACACATGCAAGTTGTTTTCACACCTGGAAGGCGAGTAAAGATAAAAAAAAAAGAACAGACACCAATTAGTGTAAATTGAGGCACGAGCAATAACGTGTCTTAACATGGAAAACAGCAATTTTAGGTTAATTAAGGCCTGTTTTTGCAGCTGTCTATTTCGGATAGTTGTTTATATAAAAAGGGTTAAACTTTATTACTTGAAAACATACACAGTTTTCACTGTTTGTATTACTTTACGAGATTCTGGGGGTGCGCTTGTTTTTTTATTTGAGGGATTTTATTAAAATAAAAAGTGTTATAAAATGTGATCTAGATTCTAATGTTGATAAGACAAAAACTGTATAACCTGCCAAACATTAATGGGTGCATGTATCACAAAAGCTGGAAACTGACATTTAAAAAAGTCATATATAATAGGTGGGAATAATTACTTTTTATCATAATAGTGACACCTTCCATATTATCTTGAAAGGTG